>NW_028275163.1:9720872-10023902 GCF_013281855.1 Momordica charantia | reverse complement strand
CCGGCTACTGCACATTCTATTTGTGCCTTTACTTCTGCTCATGTTTCTTTTGAGGTTTGGCATAGTAGATTTGGCCACCCTTCGTTTAGTAGATTACAAGTTTTGAAAGATGTTTTGTCATTGGATGCTTATTTTTTGAAACAATCTGCTGTTGATGCATGTACTGTCTGTCCCTTAGCCAAACAACGGCGTCTATCTTTTACTTCAAATAATCATCTTTCGGCTAAGCCTTTTGATATAATACATGCTGACATTTGGGGTCCTTTTGCCCATGCTACTCACTCTGGTTACAGATATTTTCTTACATTAGTGGATGATTGCAGTCACTATACTTGGTTGTTTATGCTCAGGAATAAGTCTGACGTTATTCATGTTGTTCCTCGTTTCTTTACCTTTGTTGAGACTCAATTTGGGACTTGTGTAAAAGTTTTTCGTTCTGATAATGCCCCTGAACTATCTTTCAAAGATTATTTATTGTCTAAATGGGTCATTCATCAGTTTTCTTGTGTGGAAAGACCTCAACAAAACTCAGTTGTCGAACGAAAACATCAACACCTGCTGAATGTAGCCCGAGCCTTGTATTTTCAGTCACGTGTTCCAATTCAATTTTGGGGGGAGTGTGTTCTTACGACTGCTTTTCTCATTAATAGAACACCCTCTCCGGTTCTTGACTGGCAGACACCTTATTACTGTTTATATCAGACCCCTCCGGATTATTCCATGCTTCGGGTTTTTGGGTCCTTATGTTTTGCATCCACCTTATGTTCTCACAGAACAAAGTTTGAGCCTCGAGCTCGTCCGGCAGTTTTTCTGGGCTATCCTCCAGGTATAAAGGGGTACCGTTTGTATGATATGCAGACTCAACAATTCTTTATTTCACGGGATGTCATTTTTCATGAGGACCAATTTCCTTTTTTGGACAATCCAGGTAGTGACTTTTCTGTAGATCCTTTTCCGGATCTTGTTCTTCCATGTGCTGTTGATTTTCAGACTACAACAAGTCCTTCCACTATTATTGAAGCTACTTCTTCGTGTGATACATATGTACCACTTGTTGTTCATTCTGATCCTATTGTTGAGGAACCTCCCATCACTTCATCCACAAGTACTTCCATGCCTCTCACCACTGATTTGGCCCCTACATCACCTGCAGGTGGTGATTTGAATCTTATTTCTAATACTAATGATAGGGCATCGACCATTGTTTTTCGCCGTTCTTCTCGGCCCACTAAAATGTCATCCTATTTGCGAGATTTTCATTGTAATCTCATGGCTTGTACTCCTCTGCCTATTGCCTCTACTAAACATTCACTACAGCAGTACCTTTCTTATTCGCGGCTTTCCCCGGCCTATTATTCGTTTGCTTTAAATGTTTCTGCTTCATATGAGCCACAATTCTATCATCAAGCTGTTGGTTATTCTCATTGGCGTGATGCCATGGCTACAGAACTTAAAGCTATGACCGATAATCATACATGGACTGTTGTTTCTCTTCCCCTTCATCGTCATTCTATTGGATGTCGGTCGATCTACAAAATTAAACATAAATCCGATGGGACCATTGAGTGTTACAAAGCTCGTTTGGTCGCCAAAGGATATACTCAACAAGAGGGGCTTGACTTTATTGAAACCTTCTCTCCCGTGGCTAAGATGATTACTGTCAAAGTACTTCTTACCCTTGCTGCTTCAAGATCGTGGCCCTTTATTCAGTTGGATGCCAACAACGCTTTTCTTCATGGCGATCTTATTGAGGAAGTGTATATGGATCTTCCTCTTGGATACACACCTCCTCCCACTGCTTGCACTAAAGGGGAGCGCTTGGTATGTCGGTTAAATAAGTCCATTTACTGGCTCAAGCAAGCCTCTAGGCAATGGTTTGCCAAATTTTCTGCAGCATTGTTGAGTTTTGGCTTTCAGCAGTCCAAATCCGATTACTCTTTGTTTACCCGAGGAACTGGTGATTCTTTTATTGCTCTCTTAGTATATGTGGATGACATCGTGATTACTGGTGCTGATATTTCTTTGATTCGGTCATTACAGCAGATGCTTCATGACTGTTTTAAACTTAAGGACCTTGGTACTTTACATTCCTTTCTTGGTTTAGAAATTGCCCGTATTTCTAAAGGCATATGCCTTTCTCAACGACATTATGCTCTGACCCTTTTGAAGGATGTTGGTCTTTTAGGCAGTAAACCGACTGCTGTCCCTATGGATCCTTCTGTTCAACTTCGTGTTTCTGATGGAGAGCCTTTAAAAGACCCTACTGAGTATCGACGTCTCATTGGCAAATTGTTATATCTTACTATTTCGAGGCCCGACATCACTTATGTTGTCCATCGGCTTAATCAGTTCGTTTCTCGGCCGTGTAAGCCTCATTTACATGCTGTGCATTACTTACTTCGCTATTTGAAGCGTTCTCCAGGACAAGGTATTTTCCTCTCTGCTTGTTCTTCTTTCCAGTTAAGGGCTTTTGCTCATGCTGACTGGGGTTCTTGTCCCGATACTCGTCATTCAACTACTGGATTCTGTGTTTTTATGGGGAATTCTTTAATTTCGTGGAAATCCAAGAAACAAACAACCATTTCTAGATCCTCTGCTGAGGCTGAGTATAGGTCATTGGCTGTTGTTTCTTGTGAACTATCCTGGCTTTGCTCATTGTTTGCTGACTTACAGATCGTTTCTTCTCCTCCGACTTTGGTTTTTTGTGACAATCAGGCAGCCATTCACCTGGCCTCTAATCCGGTGTTTCATGAGCGAACAAAGCATATTGAACTCGATTGGCATTTTGTTCGGGACAGGGTTCAAGATGGTTCCATTCGACTTCGTCCTGTTCGTTCTTATCTTCAGTTGGCAGATGCTTTCACGAAGCCCCTGACTTCCACTGTTTTTCATTTCCTTATGTCCAAGCTGGGCTTGATTGATCTTTTTAGTCCATCTTGAGGAGGGGGTATTAGAGGTTTGTTGTAACTTAAATTATTAGTTAGTTACGTGGTTATTTTTCAATTTATTATTGTCACTTTGTATCCATGACCTTAGTCTTTTAGTATTTAAAGACTTTGTACAGGTGAGTTTTTTTTAATGAGAATATTCACTCAAATTCTCACAACTAAAATAGGTGAAAGAGAAAATGAAAAGAAGATTTTGATTAAAAAAAAACACAAGAGGAAGATGATTACGAGGAGAGGAGGGAAACTAAAGAAAGAAGAGGGAGATTTGAAAATGAAACAAAAAAAGGAAAGCGGCAATTCTAACTTTTTTAGAAAGTGGATATTTTGTTGAAAGGAAAAAAGAATTAAAACAAATTGTGTGGAAAAGATTTAAAACCAAGAGACGAAGTAAGAGAGGAAGAGGAGTGAAAATGGGAGTAAGAATTTTGAAATAAAACAAAAGAAATAAATGTTTAACATGAAAAGGGGATAAAGGTGAAGAGTTTCTAGATTGAATTTGCATGTCGTGCACATGGCACGTACCGACTTCGCAGCTGCACCGACTGTGTCTCCATACCTCCACGCCCGCTACTACCTCCTGCCACACTTGATCTGACATCTACGACCGTATCTTATCACTCCCCTGCACTTCACGGAATAAAATCACTCCAAACACCGAAGCCTTTTTTATGCAATGAGATGGGCTTCGGCGTGGGACTGAGGGGCTACTATTGGTGTCTGTTTCGTGAGTTGTATGTCCTCCCACCCATCCACATTCTCTCTCCTCTACTCAAGGAACACTCCTGTTTCGCGCACTCTCTTCTAGAAGGCCACAATGCTCTCTATTTCCTCTACTTGAGGAATCACCTATTTCTGCACTTTCTCGGAAGGCCGCTTGCTCTCTCTCTTTCTGAGAGACTGCACCAGAGCACGACTCATATAACGGGCATGCCCCCCACCCTTCTTTCTTAAAGGTCAACCCTATGCGCGACCGCAGTTGTGGCCCCCTCCTTGTTGGGCCACATATCAGCCTCGTCATTGGGCCGGCCGGGCCAGCCCAGCCCAAAGAAGTAATGGCCCAAGCTCTACGGGCCTAAGTATTGTTTGG
The DNA here is from genome assembly GCF_013281855.1 of Momordica charantia. Taxonomy (NCBI): domain Eukaryota; kingdom Viridiplantae; phylum Streptophyta; class Magnoliopsida; order Cucurbitales; family Cucurbitaceae; genus Momordica; species Momordica charantia. The sequence goes on along the minus strand of NW_028275163.1, from coordinate 10,019,867 downwards.
GCAACTTGGGCCGGTCCAACCACTCAAACCTAGGCTCATAGTGCAATCCATGAGCCTAAGTTGATGAGCCAAGATTGGATCGGGTTTGGATTGGCCCGTATATTAATATAGTTTTAATTATTAAATTTTAAAATTTAAATAATTTCCAAACTAAGTTTTTTTAAAAAAAATTCTAGAATATGTATTTTTATATAATTTTTGGTACATTTTTTTGTCAATTTTTTTTTTAACTTGAAACAGAAATAATTTGAGATGAACATAGGTTAAATATAAGAAAAATTGAAAACTTAAACACTTTGAATTGGAACTTGAGAGAATTTGAGATTGAGAATTAGAAAGAAATTGAGATTGAGAAGTAGAATTTGAGTGAAGAAAAAAAGAAGAAGGTTGATATTTATAACAAAATTTTGTATTAAAAAATTTTAAAAATTACAACCTAAATATTAGATATGTTTAAAATAATTTTAAATTTTGAATTTTAAAATATTATGGAGTTGGAATCTTTAAAATCTTTTTTACTTTTTAAAATAAGGAGTTAAATAAGATATTGGGGAGTTGAAGAGTTTATTTATAAAATGTTTCAAAACAAATATTTAAATTAGATATTGCAAAGATTGAGAGTTTCTTCGTAACATGTTTCTATTTAATAGGGTGGAAATTAACTTATTGTATTTCAGTCTACCATATGTTATTTATTTTTTATAATAAATAATAAATTAATATTATATAGTATAAATATTAATAAATATTGGATCGAATCTTTGGACCGATCCAAATATGGCCCAAACGGACCGGCCCATGGGCCAGCCCAATTTGAAAAACAAAGATCCATATCCAATCTAATTTATGGATAGGCTGGGCTGAGCCGGGCTAGTCAAACGTTGACCTTGGTCGGGCTTGGATCGGGCCTGGGCTGTATTTAGGCCGGACTTTGGACTTTGAGCCCGATGATGAGGCTGAGCCACATAGCAGGCACGCCATGACAGCCACACCCAAGTGTCCATATACCTCGGGGCACCACCGCGGTCCCTTACGGTTGATGAGGAACTATAATGACAAGTATAGACTGGCTCCTCAAGTGGCTTAGATAAGAAGCAGTGACAAGATCCTCAAGCAAATGAGATAAGTGACTCCCATCTCAATTCTAAGAAAGTAAAAGTAAATTAAAAAACAATAAGAGAATGAATGCATTTTTTTACTACAATAAAGGAAGTGCAGCTCAGGAAGTCCATGTTAGGTGAAAATGATGGATTCGACTCCAAGATCATTTAATCCTAAAGAAAGAAAAAGAGGAGGAGAGAGAAGGAATTTGCCTATAGATCTTCAATTGCGTATTAAATATCTCTCACCTCCCTGATTGTCCATCTAAAAGTATAATAAAAGTCAAATTACAAATTTAACCCTCAACAAATCTACTCGTCAAAGTGTTATTTTAATGGATTTCTAAACTTTAAGATTTTAATGGATTTCTAAACTTTAAAAATTTGTTTAGTTCTTGATATTTAAAATGATGTTTCTAATAAATCTTCGAATTTATAATTTGATGCTTAATTGATGTTTATTGTTATTTTGATCACTTTGATGTTTATGTGATAGTTTAATTGGTCATCATATAAAAATTACATGGTTAAGTTTAGTGTATTTATGCAGGTTGATTTTGTTCCATTTCCTCATCTTTTTCTCACTTGCAAAAAAAAAAAAAAACTAATTCTTTTAATCTACCCAAAATTATCTCATTTGTCATACATTCAATTTGGTATCAACGTATAGCTCAATTAATTAAGTCAGGCTCGAATTTGAACTCTCACATATTATCGTACTCTAAAAAAAATTGATAATTTCCAAAATTTACTAGAACTATGGCACAACTTAACAAATTTAAGGGCAAACTTGTAATTTAATAAAAAAATAGAAAACTATATAATTAACTAATATCCATCTACCCAACGGAAAAATGTATTTATTTAAAATGTTATTTAGAGAGAGAAGGAAAAAATTAATAGTAATAATCGTCCGAAATAAAAAAGAATGAATATGCAAATAATCAAACAGTGGGATGAGGTCAACCCTGCTTCCGAGCAGTTCCTAGATCCGTTTTTTGTAAGCACCCCTCCCTCTCTCTTCCATTTCTATCCTCTTTCTTCTGCTTCCAAAACCAGACTCCAACATTTCCTAATTTGACTTCCATTTCTCTGCAGACTTTGTTCATTTGTTTGTCCATGACCCCAAATGAGGCCTCACAAGCCCTACTCCGCCGGCGCCACCCACGCCCTTAAGGCCCTCAAGTTCATCGCCACCAAGACCGGCTCCGGTTGGGCTCCTGTTGAGAAGCGTTTCGATGAACTCACCGCCGCCTCCTACGGCCTTCTCCCCTCCTCCTTGTTCGGAGACTGCATAGGTAACAACACAACACCCAACTCCAATTCCAATTCCAATTCCAATTTTATCTCTGATTCTAATTAATTCTAATTTACTGTCACAGGAATGAACAAAAAATCCAAAAAGGTCGCCGGAGAATTATTCCGAGCACTGGCCCGGAAGCGCAACATTACCGGCGATTCCATTAACAAAGCACAGCTCAAAGACTTCTGGGAACAGATCTCCGACGACAGCTTCGATTCCAAGCTTCAGACTTTCTTTGACATGTAACACAACGCAAAAAAAAACCTTTACTTATTTATTAATTTCCTAAATCTAAATCTAAATCTAAATCTAAATCATCCCCCATTTGGATTTTTGATACTGCAGGGTGGATACAGATGCAGATGTAAGAGTCACGGAAGAAGAAGTCAAAGAGGTACCCAATCCAATTGATTAATTATATAACATAGACTTTTGAGCAATTAAACCGTGGTCGAGTTTGACTTTGAATTTGAATTTACTGTGTAGATTATCAGTGCCTCTGCGAAAAAGATTTCCGCAATTCAGAAACGAGCAAGAGAGTATGCAGCGTTGATCATGGAAGAATTGGACCCTAGAAATGCTGGCTACATCATGGTAATTTCAAATCCCCACATAATTAAAGCGAAAGAAAATTCAAAAATCTTCTTCTCTAACATTAAATTTGCAGATTAACAACCTGGAGACTCTGTTATTGGAAGCCCCGAACCAATCGGTGAGAGTAGATAGCCAAGTTTTAAGCCAATTGTTGACCCAGAAGCTGAAGCCCACTAACACGAGCAACCCCATCGTAAGGCCATACGACAAGTTCAAATACTTCGTGGAGGACAATTGGCAGAGGATATGGGTGATGATGCTCTGGCTTGGCATCATGGGTGGACTATTCGCTTACAAATTCATCCAGTACCGCCACAGGGCCGTGTTCAACGTCACGGGTTATTGCATTTCTATTGCCAAGGGAGGAGCCGAGACTCTCAAGTTCAACATGGCTCTGATTCTGCTGCCGGTTTGTCGCAACACCATCACCTGGCTCCAGAACAAGATCAAATTAGGCGTCGTCGTACCCTTCGACGACAATCTCAACTTCCACAAGGTCATAGCGGTGGGAATCACAGTGGGCGTGGGGCTGCACGCGCTGGCGCATTTGACGTGCAATTTCCCACGGTTGCTCCACGCGACGGAGGAAGAATACGAGCCCATGAAGCCATTCTTTGGAGAGGAGCAGCCGGGGAACTATTGGTGGTTCGTGAAGGGCGTGGAGGGATTGACGGGTATCATAATGGTTGTACTGATGGCCATAACCTTCACATTGGCCACTCCATGGTTCAGGAGAAACAAGCTGAATGTACCAAAACCCCTCAAGAGGCTCACCGGTTTCAATACCTTTTGGTACTCCCACCACCTCTTCATCATCGTCTACATCCTCCTCGTTGTCCATGGCATCTACCTTTACCTCACCAAGGAATGGTATAAAAAAACGGTAGGCAACCTAATAATTTGTCCCTAGTCACATCATGTCCGTATGAAATTTGTAGGTTTGTTTTATTAATGTGGTGTGTGGATTTGTAGACATGGATGTATTTGGTGGTGCCGGTTTGTCTATACGTGTGCGAGAGACTAATAAGAACTTTTAAATCCAGTATCAAGCTGGATAAGATTCTCAAGGTGAGCGCTGCAGCCAATTCTATGCCATCTTATTATATCCATTTATTGAAAGTACTGCATTAATTAATTAATTGGTATAGGTGTCTGTATATCCTGGAAACGTTCTGGAGCTGTACATGTCGAAGCCACATGGGTTCAAGTACAAGAGCGGGCAGTACGTTTTGGTTAACTGTGGATACATATCCCCCTTCGAGTGGTACGTTGAAATATGATACCCCTATATTCTAATTTCTATCTATCTTCGTTATTGGAAAACTAAAAAGCAAACAATAAGATAATCTGAGTATTGAATATACATAGGCATCCATTTTCAATTACTTCAGCTCCAAAAGATGAGTATCTTAGCATCCATATCCGGACACTTGGTGACTGGACAAGGCAGCTAAAGACTGTATTCTACGAGGCTTGTCATCCTCCCCTAGCTCCAAACCCCAAGTAAGAAATGAAATAAAATCAAATCAAAATCTGCGTCGGTGGATAGAGACTAATTGTTTTTAAGAATAAAATATTATTTGCAGGTTCCCAAAAATATTGATCAACGGTCCATACGAAGCACCAGCACAAAACTTCAAGAAATATGACGCGGTGCTGCTAGTGGGGCTGGGGATCGGAGCGATGCCGATGGTGAGTATAGTGAAGGACATAATCTACAACATGGAGGAGGCGGAAACGGAAGCAAACGCAATGGAGAAGGGACAAGGGCAAGGGCAGAGGAGCCAACAAGGAAAAAGGTTCAAGACCAGGAAGGCGTACTTCTACTGGGTGACCCGTGAGCAGGGTTTGTTCCAGTGGTTCATAGAGATAATGAACAAGGTGGTGGAGATGGACGAGAAGGGCGTGATCGAGCTCCACAATTACTGCACCAGCGTGTACGAGGACGGCGACGCCCGATCCGCCCTTATAGCCATGCTTCAGTCGCTGCACTACGCCAAAAGCGACCTCGACGTCGTCTCTGAGACACATTTCAAGTCCCACTTTGCCAAGCCCAACTGGCGCCAAGTTTATAAGATTATCGCTCTCAACCACCAGCACACTCACGTTGGTGGGCCCCCCACTCCACTCCCACTCTCTCTCTTTTTCTTTTTTCTTTTTTCTTTTTTTTTCTACTCTTATCTATTAATTATTTTTAATTTTAAAATTTTTTGTAGGGGTGTTTTATTGTGGGGCACCGACACTAATGAAGGAGCTGAAGGAGTTGGCTTCCGATTTCTCCCGCAAGACATACACCAAGTTCGAGTTTCATGAAGAGAACTTCTACTTTTGAATATGACCAAATGAAAAATAGGTAGATTTAATTCAGGGATTTTAGTTACAGGGTTTAGGTGTATTTTTCTATATAATCCTTAAGCTTCAAAAAGTAACGGTTTAGTCTCTAACATTTAGAAAATAGTTTGGAGCTAAACTTCTCTTAACCCCACTAACGAAAGGCTGACGTGGCATTGATTTTTATATAATATAGCAATATTTATTTTTTTAATATTATATTTAACTTTTTTCCTCTTTCTATCTCGTACCTACCCCCTCCTCAAGAAATCATCTCATCTTGTTGATTAGGCCTTTTGTTTCTCTCTCCTCGCTCCTTCCTCCAACTTCATGGATGCCTAGTGCAGCCCTGTTTTAACTTGGACTAATTTCCTGCAAGCCAAGGCAGTGACATGTATCTGTTGGAAAAAAAATAGATCAACCGATCCTCCTAAAAGTTCTCAGAACTATTTGATTTTCTTCCTCCACACGCTAAAATATAGACTAGTAACAATAGCGAGGAATAAGAGATAAAGATAGAAAAGCTTAACGTCACATGGATTATACTGGTTCGCCCCTAACTTGAGACTACGTCTAGCCTTCTACGAAAAATTAAGTTGAGAATATTTTTCACTCAAGATATTACTATCTTACTTCTAAGTACCTTAACAATGGTTACCTAGGATTACACAATTGAAAATACCTTCACTAAACTCACGAGATACAAACTCCATTTTTCACACAGTGCCTATAATCACTCAAGTCTCTTTTATTTACTGCCTATAATCACTCAAGTCTCTTTTATTTGGATTCTGTACAAATGAAACCTTTACAAAATGGTTATAAGACAATAATATCCTAATTCTTGTAGAAACTGGTAGTAGTATTGAAAATCATTTTCTTAGATCATCTATTTTGGCTCTATTATCCCGACAACATCTTCTCCAATTGTTTCTCAATTTTAATTTGTGGGTTTCTGTTTATAATCTCTGGGCTTTTTGTTTTTCGCAGAGCATGGACAAGTTGAGGTATTCTCTTGTGTGCACTATTCTAGAGCTACGGAAAACCAGAATTGCGGTTCATGACGAGCCAAAGCCACTAGAGAGAAACGAAGCCAATAAGACAGTGAAAAACTTCTCCTCTTCAAACTCTTCCCGCCTCCTCTCTTTGCCCAGTGAAGACGAACCCGGAATCGACTTCTCCTCCTCCGATTAGGAAGAAAGCATCGCTTCCTCTCCAATTCCGCCTGAAATCACCGACTGGCTCCCGGACAAGTTGAGTCCTAAATGACGGATAGCGATGGAGAGGTAGGTAAATCAATGGAGCGATGTTGGATTGGGGGGTGGAAGATGAGGAGAGGATTAAGAAGATGACAGATTGAGCCTGCTGAAATCACCAAGATCACTCACAAATCGCCTACCGGAAGAGTACTAGAGAAGAAGGAGCATGTACAAAGTGGGGAGGAAATTTCGCGGAATGAATTTAATTTGAGGCGATAGGAGCATGTACAAGAACACAAAGTTGGAAATTGTTACTATGACATTTTGCCATGTCACCATCTTACAAAATTATTCTTCATCCCTCATTTATTTCTTCATACACAATACACAATATAATTTCCGTCTTTTTCTGTTACTTTTTTTTTCTTTATCTTTATTATTTACGTTTCATCTTCTCCCTTTACTATTTTTTCTCTCTTTTTTCAAATCAAAATTTTCAATTGATATTTTTCCGTTTTCCTCATTTTCTCTAAATTCAAATTCAAATTCAAAATATCTCATTAAATTTTATAAAATTGTTAACTAATTTAATTCACACAAAATCTTTATTATCCACAAAAATTGGCCTAGGATTTAGAACGAGTACTACTCAAACATTTTAATCTCCAAATTCTTTTTTACTATTTTTGGTTTGAATTTTACTTTTGTATTATTTTATTTCATTTTTATTTATTTACTTTTTCCTCCTGAATTTTTAGTAGGAGAAAAAAAAATCAAAATCTTTGTTTTCCCAACCTCTCTAACTTCACTCAAGCTCTCCATCTCTCTACCCTATTCACCTCTCCTCCCCCCCTCCCTTATCTCATCAATTTCCCTCTCCTCTCACTAAGATCTCTTTTTCCCTCCCTATTACTATCGCTAGCAATATTATTCTATCTCCTTTTCCCTCTCCTCTCACTAAGATCTCTTTTTCCCTCCCTTTTTTTTGCTATCGATGCTCCTTTTTTTCCTATCGATCTGCTCTTTCTTTTTTCGTATCGTTCTGCTTTTTTTTTTTTTTTTGTTCCTATCAATCTGCTCTTTTTTTCCTATCGATCTCCTTTTCCAACCGATCTCACTCTTTTTTTTCTCTCCTGGCGAATGAATAATGGAAATAAGAAATATGAAGATTATGAGAAAACTTGAAAAAAGAATCTAAGAAACAAAAGAAAGAATTAAAAAAAAAATTTAGAAAGAGAAAAATTAAGGAATAAAAAAATTTGGAAAAAAAATAAAGAATCTAAGAAAATTTTGAAAGAGAAAAATAAAGAATAAAAAAATTGAAAGAGAAAAAATAAAAAACCAAACATATGAAAACTTTAAAATAGAAAAATATAAAATCGAGTTGAAAAAAAATTGAAGAATAAAAATAAATAATTGAGTTAAAAAAATTGAAATAGAAAAATAGATGATGACGAAGGAAAAGAGGGGAGGAGTGAAAAGTAATTTGAGATGAGAATAACCAAGTTTTTTATAATCGAATCATATCTCATTATCATTCCTACGTTTATCCCCAAAGAGAGAGAAAAATTACACGTGAGTTTTTTTTTTTTTGAAACACACCTGAGTTAAATATAATATAAAATTAATAAATATTGTTATATTATTTTAGTATTCAAGTTATTTTATGCATCTTGACTAAAATTTAAGTAGGATGATATTTGAACTAATTTTCGCTGGAGTATTTATGTATTGTTGGATCGGTACGACAAACCTAGAGGGATGAATATGGTTTAATCACAATTTGTAAATTTTTTAATACGGTGGAATCAATTTAAATAAATAAGTAAACTTTTTATAAATAAATGATTTTAACACAAAATTAATCAATAAATTAGAAATAACATTTCAAGCACCAAAATTAATTTCAATGTAAATATTGCACATAAAAATGAATAACAAATTCTAGTAATTAATTTGATGCAATTTATGATAAAGAAAATTAATTGCAAAAATTAAATAGTAGAGGATAACTCTGAAAATTTTATAGTGGTTCGGCAACACCGGCCTACTTCACTTCCAAAACTCCTCTTGGGTGTTCAATTGAAGAACTTGATTCTTTCCACGACTTAGAGTCCAACTGGTGTACAACGTTCTTTTTCCAAGAGCAAGAACAAATCCAATTCTTTCTACGGTTCAGGATCAAACCGTTACAATGCTCTTTTCCGAACTTAAAAACAACTCTTACAATATTTGAAATTTGAATACAATCTCATAAAATCTCTCAAAAGTAGATGTATAAAATTACAAGCACAAATTTATAAGAAAAATTTTTATAAATTGAAGTCTTCTAATGGTTAGGAAAAATAAAATTTACAAGTATAATAATCTCTCGAAATAAAATCTCTTTCAAGAAATTATAATAACATTGAAGCTTTAGAAGATGAAGAACAATAGAAAAATTGTGAGAGAAATGTAGAGAGAATGAGTATCAAAAATTTGGGAGAAGGAGGGTGTTTAAATAGGAGAGAAAATAAATTGAAATTGATTTGAAACCGAAATCAATTTGAATTATTAAATTTCAAATGATTAAATATGAAAGGTTGAGATTAAATTGAATAATAATAATAATAATATATTCTTTCTCTCTCTAAGCTAGGAAGGGATTTTTTTTTCAACTGACACATGCATCAGCATATTTGACCTTCATTTTCCTTTTTCTTTTCATTTCTTTCTTTATTTTTTTTATTTCATATTTTTTTTCTCTCAATTTTTTTTTCTCATCAATACAAATTGCTATCACATTCTTTTTTGTTGCCCGCTGCAATTACACAACTGTCACGTCGTCTACTTTGTGTATTTTTCATTCCAACTTATTTATCTATAATTTCTTCGTTTGAACTCCAATTTGGATGATTCAACCTTCATTGGAATTGTTGTTTCAAACTCTACGATGTGGATACTTCAAAATATCAAAATTATTAATAAACAAAATTAGGTTTGTTATCATCAAAATATTAATTAATTAATTAATTAATTAAAGTTAATTAATTTAGAATTAACGGTCAAAAAGCCAACAATCTCCATTTTTTATGATGACAAACTACTAATGAAAAATGTGTAGACATTAAGTGATCATAACATTAAGTCTAACAAATCACCATAAAGTTCATACTTGAAATTCATTCAAAAGTTAATTTCTAACAACTTCATTCATTTTTCTTAATACCTATCCCCTCTTGGAATCAATCAAAAAGAACATTTAGAAAAATAAATAAAGACATAAAAGCTCCCATTTTTAAAGAAACTTAATACTTTACTTAATAAGGGAAAAAAGACATTTTAACGCAAGTTTTATAAAACCCCCTATCAAGATGCCTTCTAAACAAAAATTAACAAGAAACCCAAGAGGCATTAATGATAAGCAATTATAAAATAAATTTGCCTCAATATACTTACTCTCCCTAGACAGATAAACAATATACATAAAAGGAGTAGAGTTTAAATCAAACCTCAATAAGCTTTGACATCAACACATTTCATCCTTATTCTCTTGAGCACATTTTCAACATATAGGGAGGTAATCAATAAAGTGCAATATAAAAAAAATCCATTATCACAAATATGACAAATAAAATATTATAACTCCCCCCAAAGATATGCAATCTCATCCTAATAATAAATATCAACAAATACCAAGAAGATAAAAGTAGCACAATCAAAAAAAGTTTGTACAAGATAGATATATTAAAAAAATCAAGATAGATCAATCTATCTCAAACGTGATATACAATATTCCAAAATATCAAATGTTAGAAAATAAAACACCGATTGATAAAGAAAAACAGAGAAGTATAACAATATCACAATTTATGCCACCAAAACAAATTTCAAACAAACATAGGCAAATAGACAATATATATCAACTATCAAGAACAATATTTCTCCTTTGAAAAATAATTCGACAGCTCTTTTGAACCAAAATTTCAAAAGAAAAAATTTTCGACAATGAGCAAAATTTTACAATTAATTTTCATAGAAAGTACTTAGTTTATGGCCAAAAAGCATTATCTAAATAACATATTCCAAGAGAATAAACAAATAATATACTCAAATTAATTTTAATAGACTAAGTACATACTTCATGCCAAAAAAACATCTAAATGTTTTAATTAAATTCATCCGAGAAATAAAACAAGATACATTTCTTCTCAAGAGAAATAGACAATATATCTCAACTGCAAGAACAATATTTCTCAAAACTCAATATCTACAATATCATGCTAAAATAGATATTCAATCATTTCTATTTTAAACCAATATTTTAAGCAATGGACAATAAGGATTATGAATAAATCTCAAACTAATTTACAGTTTTTTAAGATAAATTAATCCAATAATCCATAAATAATCAAGCAATAAAGATTAATGCCAAAACTATTCTCGAAATACTCAAAGGCATTTAATCTAATGAACAATAAAATATAAGAAATCAATTTCAACTTCTCTAACCCATTAAGAAAATAATTTCCATAAATATATCACTATCATAATATTCTCAACAAAAAATAATTTAACCATATCGAAAAAGTATTTTTCCTTCAATTTATTCAAGCAAGCTGTAGACACCGTATTTGGTTCGACTTATTTTTAATTTTAATTTATATTATTGTATTTTACTTTATTAAGTTTTATTTTAATTAAAAAATAACATAAGGTTACTTTATTACTAGTTTTAATATAAAGTTCAAATTAACTTAAATTAAAAACGTTAGATTTATTTAAATGTTTAATTTTATTAATAAGAAAATAAAAAATGGTTTTGTTTAGATTTTGTTTAAATAGATTTTGTTTTATTATTAAAATTAAAAAAATACATTATTTGTTTTCAAATAAATAATTTTATTTTAAAAAGATTTTGTTTTAATTAAATAAAGATTTTATTTCATAACAAAACGTAGTTTTTTCCTCTTTGATTTTTTCCTCTTCAAAGCCACGTAACGTGGCATCTTCTCCTTCCTTTCCTTCCCCTCTTTTCTCTAACCATCTCATTGTTACCGTTGGAGCATTGTGTATTTAAAGAGGACGCACACAATACACCTTGAGAGCAGGTGACAGCATAAATCTCATAGAAATTCGCTTTAAAAATTCACATTTCCTTGCGCATCACACAACTCCGAGAATTTGCCTGCGTGTCAAATCTGACTTTACTTCACTCTCATTGTAGAAATCTCCTCAAATTCCAATCTATGCATGGTAAGTTCAATCATCCCACCCTATTTCGATTACATCAGTCAACTATGAAAGTTTTTTTTTTCCTTTTTGTCACAACTGGATGACAAATTGGGGATGAGAGAGAGCATGAATCCTTGATTTTGTAATAGAATAGGCAAGTTTTAGTGGGATAGATTTTTGAGTTTTCACCCAGTTTAACAGAGAAATAGAGATTCTCCATGATGGTCTAACGACAGTCTCAATTCACGTCCTCTCTGTCTCTTTCTATTTCGTCTCACATTGCCTCTTTCGATTCTTTTGTTTTTTTTTTTTAAATCGGTTCCTCCCTCTCTTTTAAAATAAAGGAAATTGATTTTTTTTAAAATAAATTTTGTTTTAAAGTTAATAAATCTCAAATCATAAAGTATGTAAAGTTTGTTTTTGAACGATTTGTTATTTAAAATTTGAAAATTTTGAATAAGATATTAAAAATAAGTTTAGGTTTAAATAGGAGATTTTCTTTTTTTTTTTTAAATCAGTTTCAAATGCATTTTTTTTAATTTTTGTTTATGGTTTTTTTTCTTTTTTTAAATAAAATTCAAAAATACAAAATTTGTATTTTAAAAAGGAGTGTAACTTGTATCTTAAGGTGATGTCACATTGGCAATGCACTTGGATATTGACATATATGACCTAAATTTGAGTTTTTGCTTATCCAAAATAAATTTTTTTATTTCATTTTTTAATAATTATTTTTACCTAATAATTATTTTAAATAAAAGATTTTTTTTTTCTTTTTAAATAAAAAATTTTCGTTTTTTTAAACAAAATTAAAAAATAAAAAGTTTGTATTTTAAAAAAAGAAACTTATGTTGTAACCTAAGGTTTTGGCAAATTGGCAATGCACTTGGGTATTAATATTTGTGGCCTAAGTTCAAGTTCTTGCATGCTTCAATTTAAGTTTTTTTTATCATTGTTTTTTTTAAATAATTATTTCAAAAACTCCAATGACGGAGATTGGAATTCTCCAATATTCTCGAAGTGCTTAATTTTTCTAATGGTCTCATGCCACTCATACCTATTAATTCATATCTTATAACCAAGTGTGAATTAGTATAATGTCAGACATTTCAATCAAAATACAAAAATATTTTTTTTGGACCAAATAAAATAATAGAATAATTTATGATAAAACGTGGTACCGTTTTCGAACGGGTGTCGTAGGGTGCTAACACCTTCCTTACGCTCAGTTGACAACTGAACCAAAAATCTATTTTTCGCAAACCAAGTTTTTTAAATAAGTGACCAATCACACCTCATAGATGATTGGTGGCGACTCCAAACTCTTATCTCGAAAGAGACCCTTCAGAGGATGACGTCGACCGCTCCGCGTCGCGATAACGTTGCGACAGCTTGGCGACTCCACTGGGGACATTAGAGAGTCAAACCATTTATTTTTGTCATTAACTATCCCGTTATGAAATATTTCGGTCCATTTCTTTTTTTATTGCACATTTTGTGTTTTGATTATTTGTTTTTGTAAGTTTGCATCATCCATGCATGTCACACAAATTCACAAGCCTCCTACCCGAACTTTACCCTTAGAATTAGATCGGAGACTGAGTAGTGTGACCTTCGTGGAATTTCGGTTTCTGTACAGGCGCATGAAATTCTCCACTCAAGTCGACCATATTGCTAAAACATATGGAAGATTTGAGGGTCATTATCCTATAGGATGCATTAGTACATAACTTCACACCATATTCATATTGCATTTTATGTGGGTTGTTATGTCATTCATGGCATATTGTTTTTTAATAATTTTTTTTTTGAGTTTTAACCATAAGGTTTTAAATGAACCACTTTTTTAAAAAATAAAGGAAAAGAATGAAAAATCATTTACCTTACTTCTTCCTAGCTATTTGTTTAGGTTTTGGGTAGAAGTGTTGTCTTTCAAAAAGGTTATAAATGTTCCTATGTAGGCCCACCAAAGACTTTCAAATTCATTCATTTTTTATCCAAAACTTAGGAGTTAAGTCTTAACCCCTAGAATTAAATGTCATGCATATTCATGTCTCTCTCTTAGGATGAGTTAGAGTCTAGCATTGCATTTGCATGCACTAATAATTGTATGAAATATTGTTTCAAAAAAAATAAATAATTGCATGAAATATATATCATATCATTAGGGCATATTTAAATAGAATCAAACAAAAAACTCTATATCATCCTATGCATGCATCATTCCACATGTTCATAATCATTTCAAAATTTTCCTCTAACTTATATCCAACATTTGCATAACATCGTCTCATGCATATCAATTTCTATCTTTAAAAAAATCAAAATCTGTGCATTCTCCATTACATCATAATCAACATGAACTATTAGAAAAATAACTCAAGAACCACATATTTACTATTCTTTATATACAAGGTACATAAAGCAGCAGAACATGGAAGAATTTAATGTTGAGCTAAAGAATATTAGAGACGAAATCCACGCGCGGGTCATGGAAAAATTTAATGCCGAGCTAGAGAAAATTAGAGACGAGAATCAAGAACATATTATGGAGGTGCAGAATGTTGAGCTAAAGAAGATGAGACAAGACATTAATAAGATTCAGGGGCAAATCACATAAATTTTCAATGTCTTAAAGAATATTCTTGGTACATTTCTCAACCTAACAATTTAGTCGAATCTCATAATAATTCATCATCTAGGGTGGACCCACCTCTTTGTCAATCAACAGAAGGCTTTCGCCAGCATAATTTGCCACATGAAACTCAGCTTTCCAAGAAAGGCCAACAAGCTCCTACAATATGTCAGGTTGAATTCACATTCCAAGATGGACAAACATCAAAGGCCAATTACTCAAATAATTCAAAAGGTAAAGGAAAAGAAAATGTTACCAATGGAAATGCTGAAAAAACTGCAGGGAAAGAATATGCTTAAAGATGGGAAGAAGAAATAGAACAACTGCCAGTGTCTTTATTTAATAAAGAACCACATCTTGAAAATAATAGAAGCTTTATTAAAAGAAAAAATAAAGTCCAGACAGTAATCTCGAAGTGCAGGTGCACCAACAAGGATCTGTGGTATACAATCCTTCTACAGTACCTATAAACTGACTATTTTTACAGTATGGCCCACAACTAATTAAGATCTCTAACATTACCTGACAATCATAGTAGTCGGAGACAATTAAAGCGAGAGAGCTTTCATTCGATCCGAATGTCCTATACCGAGTTGTTATTCAAATTATTTCAAGGTAATCTATTAGCTCCTGTACCCGTAGAGCCATTACAACCACCTTATCCAAAGTGGTACAACCAGCATGTTCATTGTGATTACCATGCAGGAGCTATAGGTCATTCAACTGAGAACTGTACTTCACTGAAGCATAAAATGCAAGTTATAATGAAGGCAGAATGGCTAAAGTTTTCAAAGGAAGATGGTCCACACATGAAACACTAGAATCATGAGTTCACGAGACTATGGAAACCAATGTGGATTTAATATTTTCCAACTATCAATAAAGTCTTTCTTATTTGAAGTCATCTTTGAGATTTCTTGCTAGTGTTAAAACGACAATGAAGCTTTAGTCACCCATGATTTAGCTAAGTACTTGTAAAAAAGAATGTGAGTGTGAAAATTGAGCTATTTTCTAAAAAAAAAAATATCTAAGTCATACATTCATTCATCATCATCACTCATATCATATCATTGGTTGAAAAACAAAAGAACAAAAAACAAAAAAATAAAAAATGTTTTCTTTGAAAATGCTCTCGATAAAAATGAAATTACATTTTTTGGAGTTTTTCAATAATAATTTTTATATGGTCTACTCTTATAATTCTTGTTAGTGGAGACCTTAGCAAGAATCATGATACGAATCCATTTGTGACCAATTACATATATCAAAGGAGCAATTATTACAAGAAAGGCAAGGAAGATTCAAGAGGCTTTCACACTGCACCTTCAAAATCTTGTTAATGCACAAGAACCAACAAAGAGTTTTGAGCCCGAATTTATTCATAATGTTACTTCAATGAGTCAAGAAGAGAATGGAGCAAAGATGGCACGGGAAAAGTTGTCTATTTTGAGAGATGGCACGGAGGACAAAAAAAGTGTGCAGATTCGTGAACAGGTGCCTTTGCAGATTGCACCTCTTTGGAGTTTGTGAAGTCAAAAGTTGTCAAACCATATCCAAATGTGAAGCGCCTCCTACAGCACATAGATAAGACCATTTGAAGCATGATTACGTTTTCTGATCCGCATTTAAGTGTCTAGAATGATGTGCAATCAAGTTTTAATTTGCATGTCTTATTTTCTACAATTTGCATTAAGTAGTATTTTGAAAAACTTTTGGTGTTCTTATGTTGAACGACCATTTGGCCTATTTAAAGGCTTGTAATGCTCTTGTTATGGATAACTTAAGATTAAAACATATTGAAATTCAAGAACTTTTGTTCCTTAACACTTTTGGTGTTGCTTCTTTCAAATCTTGCTTTAGGTTTGATGTTAAACCGATTCATTGGATTAGTCTCGATCAAGCTAATTCTGGAGTGAGTCGTCTTAGGATCTAGGAGGGTCTATCGTAGATTCTAAGTCCGATCTAAGAGTGATTCAACTTCTAACCTTACTCTTGGTTGGAATCATTCGGTAAGTTAGTCGTTTTTGTGAATGCTTGCAAGGATCCTAGAAAGACCTCTAGCTTTGTAAACACGAGCAACCTTGGTGCTTATCATTTGGTATCAGAGCATTGGTCGACATCCTTTGGCCGGTTCTAGAGGTGAAATATCTTTACTTTATTTAATTTAATTTTTCTGTTATTTTCCTTTTTCGAAAGTAGTTTCTTACAAAGTGTAACAAGACATAACTTGTCTTGAAATTCTTGTATTTTGCTCTCGGATCATTAGCAAAAAAAAATTAGAAGCAAAAGAAAAAAAAAGGAAAAAAAAAACAGAAGCAAAAGAAAGAAAAAACAGTAGCAAAAAGAAACAAAAACAGTAGAAAAAAGAAAGAAAACCGTAGAAAAAAAAAAGAAAGCATTCGAAGATCCGAGGCACACGAAAGGTTCTTTTCATTATGTTGTGTTTTGTTTAAATTATCAAGTTGTTTATCCTAAGATTGAGTTTCTGTAGTCTTAGTTTGTGAGAGTTGATCATTGAATTAGTTATATCAAGCTTTAAGCAAGATTGCACCAAAATTTAAGCCAACCCTTATATCTTTGACCTAGTACCAAAAGCCTACCCTTGAGTGATAAACACGAGTGTCCTTGAGTGAAATCTTGGTGAGAAGAGTGGTAAGGTTCTTATTATCATTATTATTGTTTCTAACAAAATGGCACAGGATGGAGTACCACAAGTACCGCAAGATCCTAACATGGTGATTCTTCAAGCAATTCAAGGAATGATGGAAATGATGATGGAAGATAGACAAGAAAGGAGAGCGCAACAACAAAGAGAAGAACGAGCCTTACAAGAAGATGATGAGTTTGACCTTGCTGAACAAGAAAGACAAGTTGGAGGAAGAAGAAATGGGAGAGGAAGAGGACGAAATAACTTTGCCAACGTCATGCAACCTAGAAGATTGGAAAGATTAAATGAAAATAGGGATGGCGGAGTTAAACTCAAAATTCCACCATTTAGTGGAACGGCGGACCCCGATGCTTACTTGCGATGGGAAAGGAAGATAGAACGTGTATTTCATTGCTCTACATATAGTGAAAATAAGAAGATGAGACTTGTCATTGCCGAATTCATTAATCATGCTAATGAATGGTATCAACATCTCAAATCCGAGAAAAGAAGGAAAGATGAGGATCAAATAGAAACTTGGGAAAAACTCAAAGAAGCCATGAGAATGAGGTATGCTCCCAAACATTATAAAAATGATTTGAAAACTAAACTGCAAGCTTTGAGGCAGGGAACAAAAAGTGTTGATGAGTATTATCAAGAGATGGTGATTTTAATGGAAAAAGCACACATTCGAGAAGAAGAGGAAGAAACCATGTCTAGATTCCTTGGAGGTTTGAATCTGGAAATTGTTCATCATATTGATAGAAATCCACCACCTTACTTGGAAGATATGTATCACCATGCTATCAAAATTGAAGATCAATTGAGGAAAGAAGAGGAGCATTCTAAATGGAATGAATTCATGCAACCAAAAGGGAAGTTTGGTGCTGTCAAAAGAGTGAAGGCCGAGAGCTCCAATGCCAAAAATAATGAAGTTCCAAAGGAGGTAAGGGAGAAGACTAATTCTCTTACATGTTGGAAGTGCAAAGGGTTTGGACACATGAGCAAAGAATGTGTCAATAAAGAAGTCATGGTGATAAGAAATGGTGTTGTTGATTCAAATGATGCTTGTGAGAAATATGATGCAAAATTTAAGGAAGATTCTAAAGCACATGTTGATGAATTTATTGAACAAGATCGCAAAGATTCTGATTTTGATAAAAGTGAGTTCAAAGAAAAGAGAGAAAGAGAAGAGTTAAGAGAAAGGAATTCAAAGGAGAAAGAAGACGAAAATAGCAAGATCCAATCCATTTGTCAATATAAGTCAAATCTTATAGCATTGTTGCATAAGGACCCTTACTATCAAGCTCACATATTTCATCCTAGTCTTTCTACTTTTCTAAGATTTTTGCAGGAAGTTCCAACTTTTCAATTCAAGCATGATCGAATACAAGAAACAAAGGAAGCTATAAAGGAGCCAAGAAGAGTTATCCTATCATCTTCTCATGATCTTGAGATTGTCTTACAAGGTAAGTATAAAATATATCTTGATTTTAAAGATACTAACTTGCTTCCTTATTGTGTAGGTAACCATGGACATAAGAAACCTAAGGTGAAAGGCATTGTGGAAAACTACTTATCCAAGAATTTGTATAAAGAATTCCATGGTCGAGAAAGCAGAATGTTATGTTGGAGAATGCAAATGCAAAGTACCAAGTGGAGGAAAAATAAATCCGAGCACAATTTCAACAAACCAAGTGATTGGGTTTGGAAGCACTTTTGGAAGGAACGAAGAATTTGTCCAAGTCCAAACATAAGAAGACTAAGAAGGATGATATTACATGAAGACTTCAAGATTGCACTTCAAGGAAGTCAAAAAGTGGTGTTAACTCAAAGAAGGCAAACAAGAAAGGGCCATAGAAATTTTCAAGAAGAAAGAAGTGACATGTCCAACAAAGAAAATCATAAATCTTCAAGCTCCAATATACAACTCACAAGGTAAGGAACAAGTTGTTAAGGCTTATCATTGGACTAACTTGATTCGTTTTGATGAAGGAAATGAAAACCTTGATTTGAGGACAAATCCTTTTAAAGAAAGGGGGATGATACGAATCCATTTGTGACCAATTACATATATCAAAGGAGCAATTATTACAAGAAAGGCAAGGAAGATTCAAGAGGCTTTCACACTGCACCTTCAAAATCTTGTTAATGCACAAGAACCAACAAAGAGTTTTGAGCCCGAATTTATTCATAATGTTACTTCAATGAGTCAAGAAGAGAATGGAGCAAAGATGACACGGGAAAAGTTGTCTATTTTGAGAGATGGCACGGAGGACAAAAAAAGTGTGCAGATTCGTGAACAGGTGCCTTTGCAGATTGCACCTCTTTGGAGTTTGTGAAGTCAAAAGTTGTCAAACCATATCCAAATGTGAAGCGCCTCCTACAGCACATAGATAAGACCATTTGAAGCATGATTACATTTTCTGATCCGCATTTAAGTGTCTAGAATGATGTGCAATCAAGTTTTAATTTGCATGTCTTATTTTCTACAATTTGCATTAAGTAGTATTTTGAAAAACTTTTGGTGTTCTTATGTTGAACGACCATTTGGCCTATTTAAAGGCTTGTAATGCTCTTGTTATGGATAACTTAAGATTAAAACATATTGAAATTCAAGAACTTTTGTTCCTTAACACTTTTGGTGTTGCTTCTTTCAAATCTTGCTTTAGGTTTGATGTTAAACCGATTCATTGGATTAGTCTAGATCAAGCTAATTCTGGAGTGAGTCGTCTTAGGATCTAGGAGGGTCTATCGTAGATTCTAAGTCCGATCTAAGAGTGATTCAACTTCTAACCTTACTCTTGGTTGGAATCATTCGGTAAGTTAGTCGTTTTTGTGAATGTTTGCAAGGATCCTAGAAGGACCTCTAGCTTTGTAAACACGAGCAACCTTGGTGCTTATCAAATCATAAACCAACCATAGTAAGTCACTAGGAAACAAAAAAAAAACAAAAACAAAAACAAAAACAAAAAAACAAAACAAAAAAGAAAAAAGAAGAAAAAAAGTGAAAAAATAAATGAAAATTGAAAAAACGAAAAAATTTGTGAATGCCTTCAAGGTCCTCAATGAGATATAATTTTTTTCAAAACTCAACCATTTTACCAAGCTTTGTTCTCAGGCTAAACCTTAACTCAAACAACTTTATGTTGGCCTCCCTATTTCTTCCCATGTGCGAACCAGTAAATCACTAAATATCCATGCTGGTGCAAAAATTCCTTTTTGAGGTAAGAGTCCAAGATTACGCACCTCTATAAAATCTTGAGTCTAGCCCGCTTTGAGACTAATCTACCTTGAGCCTAGCCTACCGATATATGGTAAATATGGTCAATATTGAGAGTTGATCCTTTACTACAAAAAAAAAAAAAAAACTCTTTACTCAGCCCGTCACATACAATTTTTGTGATGAATATCAATATTTACCTACTTACCATAAAAAGCCTTTTGCTAAGCCTGCCACATCTAATTGTGTGGTAAACGTCCAAAATTATCCACCTAGTGTTACCCTGTAAACTTAGAAGGTAATAAAATACATTAGGCTCTTATGATTTACTGCTTCATGAATTGGTACTTACAGTCGCACAAGCATCTCCGTATTTTGACTTCCTTTTATTCATATCTAAAATTTTCTTCCCAACTCTCTTCCGTCTTGTTCTTCAAGCTTAATCCTTCATCTGTTACTTTTTTTTTAGTAAAAAGTGATTCCAAGATCGAGGATAATGATTTTGAGAATTGGGAAGTTAGCGACCTGACAAATAGTCTCAAGATCTCAATCTTCTTTAATGAGCTTCGTTTGAGAACAGTTTCATCATGTTATGAGAGTAGCAACAACGAAATAATCTGGAACAGCAGTCAGAGTTACAAGAGACGACTACGCAGGATCAATTTTTTTTTTTTATATGTGATTGCACCCTTTTTTGTTTATAAAAAAAGGTTGTGTTTGGCCAAAAAAAAAGGAAAAAAAGAAAAAGAAAAAGAAAAAGAAAGATAAAAAGGTCACGACAATCCTTCAGTTCAATGACGGGGGCAATCAATGTAGATCAACGACATCAGTTTCAAAGGCTTCAAGGTCCTTTTTACAAATCTCCAAACTGGGGCAAAGTCAAGCAATGCTACATTGGAGAAAAATTGTAACTGTATTATACAAAACTTTGAAACAAAGGTCGTCTTCAGACTAAAAAGGTCCCGTTTCTCTCGCAGGAAATCTTTCAATTTCAAGGGTCCTTCACTACACAAAGTGAGCTGTTATACAACATTCCATAAAGAACTTCATTTTGAAATTGAAGGCTAAAAGGAGCGGTCATTTACATTCAATAAGTAGACTGCAATAATATTCCCGTGAAGAACGACACTTCAGAGCTAAGGCTAAAAAGGTCTTTACCTTCAAAGTGGACCACAACAACATGTCCGTGAAGAATAACATGTGGTTAGAAAGATGATTTCATCAAATTTCTCCAGCTAAGCTTAAAGAAGGAGTGAGGTACATGAGATAAACTCTTGGGGAGTTACGCAACCAATTCTCAAAGTTATTTGTCCAAAGAAATTGGGTCATTTCTACTCTTCTATTCTTTTGATCCTACTCTAATCTCTCATCAAAGCTTTTAAAAATATAATCCAATCTCTTTTCTTTCAAGAGATTTGACAAAATATCCATGACACTCCCCACTAGTGCAAAAGTGCTAACTTGCAAAGAACGATAGAAAATAGAAACTAAAACTGAGGGAGGGAGAGAAGAAATGAAAACTAAGTGCTTCCTCCCATCCCAATAATAAAACTAAGGGAATGGCCACTCTCTGCCTTTTGCACTATATATGTGTACATCATTTTCTTTCATTCAATTCAATGTAATTTATTGCTTTAGCAATTATTTTGATCTCCTCCAATCTAGTACCCTATATAATATGTATTTTATTTTCTTTCTCCACAAGAAAATGAAACAAAACTAGATATATATACATTCTCCATTCCTTGAGAAGACATGACAAACATAATGCATAACTAATTTTATGAGGTGGTGATTGACACAATATATGAAAGGGATATAAAGCCTACAACGAATAATTCTACTCTGACCAACATGCTTCTCAAGATTATACGATATGTTTCAGTTCAAGAATATAGTCAATAACATGAGGCGTGAACAGTGACCAACAACCATACCTCAATACACCGTAACATTATGTGTGGTTCATTCCAAGGGCATTGCCCAAAAGTATTCGATCAAATCATTCACGCAACAAAAATTTTCAAATGAGATAAGTGACTCCTCTCCTCTCAATTCTAAGAAAGTAAAAGTAAATTCCAAAACAATAAGAAAATGAATGCATTTTCTTAGTACAATAAAGGAAGTGCAGCTCAGAAAGTCCATGTTAGGTGAAAATGATGGATTTGAGTCCAAGATCATTTAATCCTAAAGAAAGAAAAAGAGGAGGAGAGAGAAGGGTTGATTGGTTTGGTTGCGGGCTCACTTTCCCATTTCTCTTGCACCGCTTTCCAAATTTGCCTATGGATCTTCAATTGCGTATTAAATTTCTCTCACCTTCCTGACTGTCCATAATAAAAGTCAAATTACAAATTTAACCCTCAACAAATCTACTCGTCAAAGTGTTATTTTAATGGATTTCTAAACTTTAAGATTTTAATGGATTTCTAAACTTTAAAAATTTGTTTAGTTCTTGATATTTAAAATGATGTTCTAATAAATCTTCGAATTTATAATTTGATGCTTAATTGATGTTTATTGTTATTTTGATCACTTTGATGTTTATGTGATAGTTTAATTGGTCATCATATAAAAATTACATGGTTAAGTTTAGTGTATTTATGCAGGTTGATTTTGTTCCATTTCCTCATCTTTTTCTCACTTGCAAAAAAAAAAAAAAACTAATTCTTTTAATCTACCCAAAATTATCTCATTTGTCATACATTCAATTTGGTATCAACGTATAGCTCAATTAATTAAGTCAGGCTCGAATTTGAACTCTCACATATTATCGTACTCTAAAAAAAATTGATAATTTCCAAAATTTACTAGAACTATGGCACAACTTAACAAATTTAAGGGCAAACTTGTAATTTAATAAAAAAATAGAAAACTATATAATTAACTAATATCCATCTACCCAACGGAAAAATGTATTTATTTAAAATGTTATTTAGAGAGAGAAGGAAAAAATTAATAGTAATAATCGTCCGAAATAAAAAAGAATGAATATGCAAATAATCAAACAGTGGGATGAGGTCAACCCTGCTTCCGAGCAGTTCCTAGATCCGTTTTTTGTAAGCACCCCTCCCTCTCTCTTCCATTTCTATCCTCTTTCTTCTGCTTCCAAAACCAGACTCCAACATTTCCTAATTTGACTTCCATTTCTCTGCAGACTTTGTTCATTTGTTTGTCCATGACCCCAAATGAGGCCTCACAAGCCCTACTCCGCCGGCGCCACCCACGCCCTTAAGGCCCTCAAGTTCATCGCCACCAAGACCGGCTCCGGTTGGGCTCCTGTTGAGAAGCGTTTCGATGAACTCACCGCCGCCTCCTACGGCCTTCTCCCCTCCTCCTTGTTCGGAGACTGCATAGGTAACAACACAACACCCAACTCCAATTCCAATTCCAATTCCAATTTTATCTCTGATTCTAATTAATTCTAATTTACTGTCACAGGAATGAACAAAAAATCCAAAAAGGTCGCCGGAGAATTATTCCGAGCACTGGCCCGGAAGCGCAACATTACCGGCGATTCCATTAACAAAGCACAGCTCAAAGACTTCTGGGAACAGATCTCCGACGACAGCTTCGATTCCAAGCTTCAGACTTTCTTTGACATGTAACACACCACAAAAAAAAAACCTTTACTTATTTATTAATTTCCTAAATCTAAATCTAAATCTAAATCATCCCCCATTTGGATTTTTGATACTGCAGGGTGGATACAGATGCAGATGTAAGAGTCACGGAAGAAGAAGTCAAAGAGGTACCCAACCCAATTGATTAATTATGTAACATTATAGACTTTTCAGCATATTAGAAATGGAATGGGAAAAAGTTGAATATTCTCATTACTTCAAAAGAGTACAGTTGTTACATAAACAGAAATATAAACCATACAATAAGGTACTAACGTAATTAGTTAGAAACTAACTTAATACTCTCCGTCAAAATGGAGCATAAACATCAACTAAGTCCATCTTGGACAGTAAAAAACTGAAAGTAGGAGAAGAAAGAATCTTAGTGGGGGCATCAGGAAGCTGCAAATGAGAGCGAAGTGGGAGTAGACGAACAAAACTATTAAGAATTTGTTCACGAATGAAATGGCAGTCAAGTTCAATATGCTTAGTCCGTTCATGGAACTTGAGATTTAAGGTCATGTGGATAGCTACCTCACTATCACAGAAACTAAGGGCCAGAGGCTGAAAAATGACCTGCATATCTGCTAAGAGACTCGAAATCCAAATAAGTTCACATGTCGTAGCTGACAAAGCCCTGTACTCTG
Organism: Momordica charantia; assembly: GCF_013281855.1. NCBI lineage: Eukaryota > Viridiplantae > Streptophyta > Magnoliopsida > Cucurbitales > Cucurbitaceae > Momordica > Momordica charantia. Next base: position 9,995,354 of record NW_028275163.1, on the reverse strand, counting down.
CCTCTGCTGAGGAACGCAAGATGGTCTGCTACTTTACCTTCCAAGAAATCATGGACTCCCCCAAGAAGACACAATATCCAGTGGTGGATCGACAGGTATCAAGGCCAGAGCCCCAGTCTGCATCAGAGAAGGCACGCAACTGAAAATTTGATGAAGCAAAAAGAAAAATTCCCTTACTAGATGAATTCTTTAAATACAGCCGCAGATGAGAAACAACAAAAAGGTGAGCTTTGCTCGGACGAGAAACATAGTGACTTAACTTGCTGACTGCAGACGTAATATCCAGCCTATAAATAGTCAGATATAACAACTGGCCAACAAGGCAATGATAGAAACAAACATCATGAAGAGGCTCAAAATCATCTGCAGCTTGAAGGTGGATATTAGGATCCATAGGTAATGAAACAAGTTTACAACTTAGTAAACCAACATCCTCCAAATGTGACAAAGTATAATGCCACTCATGAGAAAGAGCAATACCACGAGAAGTACGAGCAAGTTCCAAACCAAGGAAATACTCGAGAGATCCCAAATCCTTAAATTTGAAGCGATGATGAAGGAGCAATTTCAATTCATTAATAAGAGGAAGAGAGGCTCCAGTTATAATAATGTCATCGACATAAACGAGGACGGTCCAGAACCTCGTAAAAACAATGAATGATCAACCTTAGATTGGCAAAATCTAAGTGATAACAATGTGGCTGAAAATTTAACAAACCACTATCGTGAGGCTTTTTTCAAACCATAGATGGATTTTTGAAGACGACAGACTAAACGCTCCCCCTATCGATGAACAACATCAGTTGGATTATAACCGAGAGACAAATCCATATACACCCCCTCAAATCCATATAATGTCAATTCTGTAAGGGATGTTTGGTAAAAAAATGGAGGTGGAGAGTCCCCTTTCAAAAGAGCATAATGATAATCTGGCAAGTAAAATGGATGTTTGACAATACATAATGATCTTTGTGGAACAGAGGAACTAGCACCATCACAAAGAACCAAAGAAATAGTACCATCAACTAGGGCTGAACAAAAGCTTCCGAAAAATCGATCGATCCGACCGACTAAAATCGACCGAATTGATGTCGGTCGGTCGATTTACTTAGTAACTCAGTCGGGTTCAGTTTTATTTGATGTAATTTATTTTTTATATTTAAAATATTTTCACCTTCCCATCAGATTTATTTTTTATATTCAATTTTTTTTACTATCTCACATCATATTCGTACTTCATTATCCTATCTCCTATTTTCTTTTCTTCCCTTCTCTCTCTATCTCTTCCGCCTCCCCTCTGGCCTCTGTTATCTTTTCTTCTCCCCTCTGTTATCTTCTCATCCCTTTTTTTCTTTTATTTTGTTTATTTGCGTAAAGCTTCATCTTTTTCTTCTTCTCTTTTCTATTTTTTCTTTTTTCTTCCGTTTCTACTCTTTTTTCTCTCTCTTTTTTCTTCTTCTTCCCTCTATTGTTTCTTCTTTTTTCTTCTTCTGTTTCTAATTTTTTTCTTTTTCCTTCTCCCATTTCTCTTCACCAAACTGAACAAAACCGACCAATCATTAGTGTACTTGGTCGGTCGGAGTCGTGGAACTTTCTAAAACCGACGAACTTCGACTGACGAAAACCGAACTTGTCGGTGGTCGGCGGCGGTTTGAGTCCAAAACCGACTCCGACCGACCGATGACCACCCTACCATCAATAATAGGCAAAAAGAAATTTGAGCAACATCATCAGTAGGAGATGATGTAATACCATCACCAATAATGGGAGAAATATGATCAACACCAATAACACGAGATTGAATCATTATTAGGACAATCTAAAAATCCATCAAGGTGATATAGCTGGACAAAATGATGTAAGAGAATGTTTAGGGATAACAGTTTTGTTAAGTGTTTGGGTTCGAGTGTGCTGGTAGAAAAAGGACGAGTACGGTAAGAGGAGGAGAGTCTAGTTTTTTGAGTGCCAAAAAGGCTGTAAGGGAGAGAATACCCACCCTCTCGAATAGGTGGGTCAGTTGTGTATTGCCTTCGGGTTGTTTCTTTCGCATTTTAATACCAAAAGTGAGGTTACTCCTCACAAATTAGTATCAGAGCAGTTCGATATCGGGATAAGAACTTGAAGATGATCGTGAAGGAACTGGAATCCAGATGTGAAACAACCGAGAAAGAAATCGTCGACCTCAAGGTGGTGGTCGCGTCCCTGTATGGTAAGATGGATGAACAACAGAAGACGCGAACCGAATCCAAGCGATGTTGGAAGGGTTCATAGCAGATGTCACCGGCGGAAACTCCTCATCGATTTCGCAGCTGGGCGAGACTTCATTACAGAAAGATAAGCAAGCGGTTGATCCCACAGGGTAATCCAGATCCATGAGCAAGGATACGATCGCAGCAAGTTCAAAAAGGTGGAGATGCCCATCTTCACAGGCCCGGATCCTGATTCTTGGCTATTCCGCGCTGAAAGGTATTTCGAAATCCACCATCTAATTGAAGAAGAAAAGCATATCGTGTCTGTGATAAGCTTTGACGGAGTGGCTCTGACATGGTATCGTTACCATGAGAAGCGGAATCGGTTCAATAGTTGGGAGAACCTGGGGAGCCGTTTGTTGATGCGATTCCGGAAGGCTAAGGAGAAGCGCCAATGCGCACGGGTACTTGCGATTAAGCAAGAAGGAACCATCGCCGATTACATCGATACGTTCGAAGCCCTGTCGGCACCTCTTCCCCACCTCACTGATGAAGTCTTAGAGTGTGCGTTCTTAAACGACCTCGATCCGGTGGTTCGGGCGGAAGTCTTGGCGACAGAGCCCAATGGCCTGGAACAAATCATGAAGCGGGCTCAGTTAGTAGAGGACATAGCTACCGCAGTCCAAGAGGCAGGGGAAAGAGCCTTAGATCGAAATACGAAGGTTGCAGCAGTGGGGGGAAAATCGGCAGCCAAAACGGGAGAGCCTACCTCAACTCGAACGGTCACCCTGGCCAGTAAGTCCAACGTCGCCCCGGTAACCTCGCCAACGACGACGGCCAAGCGGGAGACCACTTACAAAAGATTGACAGAAGAAGAATACAAGAAGCGAAAAAGCATGGCCTCTGCTTCAAATGTGAGGAGAAGTACACTGTGGGGCATAAGTGCAAGAATAAGCAGTTGCGAGTGATTGTGGTACACAATGACGATGAGTGAAAGCCGAAAGAGGAGGAGGAGCCACTCAGGGAGAGAGACGAACGATCTTTGGAAAAAGGCAAAGCAGTAATGTGTCGCTTGAACACGATCGTGGGATTAACAACTCCGGGAATGATTAAAGTACGCGGAGTGTTGCTATGCCGGGAGGTTGTAGTTCTGTTGGACTGTGGCGCGACGCACAACTTCCTATCACAGAAACTGGTTAGTGATTTAAACATTCCTCAATCCGATACTTATAACTATGGAATCATTGATGGGACAGGTTTAAAAGGGCAAGGGATATGCTGTGGCGTAGTGCTTGAACTTCCAGAGATCACCGTGGTGGAAGACTTCTTGCCTATAGAGTTGAATGACCTTGACGTGATCTTAGGGATGAAATGGCTACAATCAATGGGAAAAATGAAAACAAACTGGCCAGCATTAACCATGTCCTTCGCAAGGGGAGACAAAAGGATTGTTCTGCACGGGGAACCTACTCTGGCACGCTTGGAGGTATCTCTTAAGCGATTGACAAAAGCGTGGCAAGATACCGATGAAGGGTATTTCGTGGAACTATGAGCTATCACAGCCCAAGGAGTCGGGCAGGTGGCGGAGTTGGAGGTGAGGGACCCTAACTGGTCGCCGGAAATTTTCCAATTACGGGAAGAATACCACGATGTGTTTCAATCCACTGAATAGATGCCACCTCCTAGAACCATAGATCACATGATTGAGATTAAAGAGGGAGTACCTCTAATCAACGTTAGACCTTATTGATATGCGCATGCTCAGAAGGCTGAGATCGAGAAGATGATTGGAGAAATGATCCAAAAGGGGTTGATACAGCCAAGTGTAAGTCCCTACTCTAGCCCTGTCATTCTAGAGAAGAAAAAGGATGGAAGTTGGCGTTTATGCGTCGACTACAGAGCCCTAAACAATGTCACAATACCAGATAAATTCTCCATTCTGGTGATAGACGAGTTGTTGGACGAACTCCATGGTTCCCGCATCTATTCCAAGCTTGACCTGCGATCGGGCTACCATCAAATCCGTATGGCACCGAAGGCTGTTCAAAAAACAGCATTTAGGACGTGTAGAGACTAAGATTGGAGAGAATCCAATGTTATTTATTCTCATTATTAAAGTTTATATATATAGACAAATATACAAGGTTGACCTAATCCTATAAGGAGAAGGTAAAGGACAAATTAATATTAATACAAGAATATAAAATATACTAATATCTATACTCTAACAGGACGCATGAAGGCCACTATGAATTCTTGGTAATGCCCTTCGGGTTGACCAATGCACCGGCCACCTTCCAAGCTTTAATGAACCAAGTCTTCAGGCCATTTCTCCGTAAGTTCGTTTTGGTGTTCTTTGATGACATACTAATCTATAGCCCTAATCTAAATTCTCATCTCACTCACTTAACAGTGGTCTTTAATTTGCTACGTGACCATTCTTTGTATACCAACTTTAAGAAGTGTAGCTTCGTGCAAGAGAAGGTGGAATATCTGGGACATTGGGTCTCTGTAGAGGGTGTGGAGGCGGACCCTGCGAAGATAAGAGCTATGCTCCAGTGGCCTATACCAACGAATTTGCGGGAACTTGGGGGATTCTTAGGCTTAATGGGATACTATCGTAAGTTCGTAGTGAAGTATGGCAGATTGGCCGCCCCCCTTACCCAACTCCTGAAGAAAGATGCGTTTGCTTGGGATGAATTAGCCACTGAGGCTTTCCAGAAGCTTAAGACGGCAATAGTGACACCGCCTGTGCTCACTTTACCAGACTTTAGCTTACCGTTTGTCGTGGAAACTGATGCCTCAGGCACAGGTTTGGGGGCTGTCTTAATGCAAGAGCAACGTCCCATTGCCTATTTTAGCCACACCTTATCACAACAAGGGCAATCTAAATCAGTTTATGAGAGGGAATTGATGGCCGTTACCTTAGCTATACAAAAATGGCGGCCCTATCTTCTAGGTCAGCGGTTTATTGTGAGAACATATCAACATGCATTAAAATATCTGTTAGAGCAGAGAATTGTGCAATCGGAATACCAGAAATGGGTGTCCAAACTCCTCGGCTACGACTTTGAAATTCAGTATAAACCTGGCCTTGAAAACAGGGCAGCCGACGCCTTATCCCGCATGCCAGCCACGGCTCAACTGACGGTAATGACTGTCCCTCTGCCCTATTGGATGTTGAAAAACTAAAGGCAGAAGTACAGACAGACCCTACCTTGCTTAAACTCATTTCGGATTTGGAGGGTGGCCTTCCCACTAAGCTTCATTATAGCTTGCAACATGGAGTGCTGTATTATAAGAATAGGATGGTGATCTTGAGTAACTCAACTCTGAAGGCAGCCATATTACACCTCTACCACAATTCCATCTTAGGAGGACACTCAGAGTTCTTTAAGGACCTATAAACGCATCACGGGAGAATTATACTGGCATGGAATGAAAACTGATGTAAAAAGATTTGTGGAAGAGTGTTGTGTGCCAGCAAAATAAGTCTATGACAGTATCTCCAGCAGGCCTGTTACAACCCTTGCCCATTCCTGAGCGTATTTGGGAAGACATCACGATCGACTTTGTGGAAGGGTTGCCAAAATCCATGGGATTCGACACGGTATTCGTGGTGGTCGATCGTTTGAGCCAGTATGCTCACTTCATTTCCCTCTGCCATCCTTTTACTGCCAAAACAGTGGCTGCTGCATTCATTCGGGAAGTGGTACGCCTGCATGGATTCCCTCAATCCATCATTTCTGACCGTGATCGAGTGTTCCTTAGCCACTTTTGGACTGAGCTCTTCCGTATTCAAGGCACCAAGCTAAAGCGAAGCACAACATACCACTCTCAAATGGATGGCCAATCTGAGATCGTCAATAAATGTTTGGAAACGTATTTGAGGTGTTTTTGCAGTGACGCTCCGTGTCACGGTCGTACATTTTTCAACCGTGCGGCGACATGATCTAAGCTAGACCATGGCTAGCCTTACGAGGAACTCTAGCTCCAATCCACTTTTCACGCCCCTTCGTGGCTTCGTCGGACCTTAGGCGAGGTTCTTTCTTCCTCGACCGAGCTTCACTTACAGCGGAATTCTCCCTTGACTCGGCAATGCACGTCGCCCGTTCGTGCATTTAAACTCTAACGCGACTCTAGCCGGCTTGCCTCTACACTAGGCCAAGTCCCACGGCTCTACCTTGCCTCTACTCTAGGCCAAGGTCTTCTGAACGCGACGTCGCAACTTGTTTTCAACCATCTTGGTTCTCGGTCACTCGATCGTCCTGCTCCTACGATGAGCCAGGACCTTACCGGGATGAGTTCTGATCTATAACGAGGCCAGAACGAGCTTAAAACGCCAACCAGGTACAACCGGGACATCCGCCGCTTAACTATGTCAGAACTAGCTTATCGGGCCCATCGGACGCCTCTAAGACCATTCCTGCCGAGAAACTAGTCAATAACGGGCTAAACGGCCTTACCGGGTACTGCCGGGATGATTCCTGCCGACTTCCGGACAAGGAATGACTAAACTTGGCAACCGGGATGAGTCTTGCCGCTTACCGGGCCAAGACTAGCTTTTTCTCACTTACCGGGTGCCCACCGGTACTTTAGGATGTCACCCCGAGCGTCGGGATGTCATCGGGCTTCACTGCTCACTTGGGCACGCATACCGAGAACCGACCCATGTGCTTGTCTTAATGATCGGGACCTTCCGGACATCCAGCCATCCGGACACTATCGTGGCACGACGACTCTTGCGCTCGTGCCGTGTCGTTTGAGCATACCGTACCGCATAGGGACCCCCGTGGTGCAACCTCCGACACATGGACCGAGGCGCAATGCCGGCACACCCGTGCCGCCCGACACTGTCCTCAAGTTTTCTATCCTCGACGAAAGTCGCCCAAGACACTCGTCTTGTAGACGCTCGCCCTCGCCATGACACACGCATGTGCCATGGGGTGGCTCACTTAGGCCCTGACATGGCCCAGGGGTGGTGGAGAGCCAACACCATGCCTCCCCCTAAGGTACATTCTAAGGCAAACTTGACTTGGCAGGCATGAACGTCGAAAGTGGCGAGGAGTCACTCGCCAACGTAGAGTGCACGTTTGAACTCCGATTGACACGAAACTTGGCGTGCTTACATATCTCACTAATATGCATCTAACTTTAAAGCCGCTCGTCCAAACTCTTGACAGAACCCCAACTTCTAGGGTCGTGGCCCGGGGCCCCAACTGGCCCCCGTTGAGCTTGTCACCGACACCACTGACGTCGCCTTCGCTTTGCATTCTGCATATGCCTTCTCTAGGCATTCTTGAGCACATCCATATGGTGTGATAGGTGATGCACCATCCTCCTTGGTCGCATCACGGCACTTCACTCTCGGCCCTTGACATGGCCCGATGGGCGACATATGCTTGTCGCTGACACTTGCACACTACGTGGGCGTCACAACCTACTTTCTACTAGTATGGTTGTGACATTCTCCCCCACTTAAACTGTCATCGTCCTCGATGACCTACTCGTGGGGTACAATCCAAAGATAAGAGTTAGGATTGTAACACTCCGCGTACTTGGGGACAATGGCTTCCATGGGAAGAATACTGGTACAACACCACTTATCATGGGTCCATTGGCACAACTCATTTCCATGTCGTTTATGGACGTCCACCCCCACCTCTCTTGTCTTATGGCAGTCAAAAGACGTCCAACGCAACCTTTGATCAGCAGTTGGCTGACCGAGATGTGGCCCTGGTAGCGCTGAAGGAGAATCTGTCTAAGGCGCAGAATCGTATGAAGAAGCAGGTCGATTCCCATCACACAGAGGTGGAATTCCAGGAGGGGGATCAAGTATTTCTGAAACTGAGGCCATATCGACAGAAATCACTAGCTAAGAGAAGAAATGAAAAACTGTCTGCTAAGTTCTTTGGGCCCTTTAGAATTTTGCAGAAAATTGGTGCAGTCGTGTACAAACTGGAATTGCCCGAAAATGCAGCCATTCACCCAGTTTTTCACGTTTCTCAACTCAAGAGGGTCGTGCGCTCCAACATTCCGGTTCGGCCAACTCCACAGCAGCTGACAGAGGATTTGGAATGGCGTGCAGAACCTGAAGAAATATTTGCCACGGGTACCAACAGGGACACTGGTAGCTAAGAGAAGAAATGAAAAACTGTCCGCTAAGTTCTTTGGGCCCTTTAGAATTTTGCAGAAAATTGGTGCAGTGGTGTACAAACTGGAATTGCCCGAAAATGCAGCCATTCACCCAGTTTTTCACGTTTCTCAACTCAAGAGGGTCGTGCGCTCCAACATTCCGGTTCGGCCAACTCCACAGCAGCTGACAGAGGATTTGGAATGGCGTGCAGAACCTGAAGAAATATTTGCCACGGGTACCAACAGGGACACTGGTGAAAAGGAAGCTTTGATTCGTTGGAAGGGCTTACCTGAAGAAGAGGCAATTTGGTAGTCCTTCTATGACTTGCGACACCAGTTTCCAGATTTCCCCCTTTGAGGACAAGGTGGAGTTGACGAGGGGGAAGTTGCAATAGTGAATACTTACCATAGGAGGGGTAAAAAGGGAATTATACTAGGGAATAAATGATGTTAGAGAATGTTTAGGGATAACGGTTTTGTTAGTGGGTCCCAGTAGTGTTTGGGTGAGAGTGTGCTGGTAGAAAAAGGACGAGTAGGATAAGAGGAGGGGAGTCTAGTTTTTTGAGTGCCAAAAAGGCTGTAAGGGAGAGAATACCCACCCTCTCGAATAGGTGGGTCAGCTGTGTATTCCCTTCGGGCTGTTTCTTTCGCATTTTAATACCAAAAGTGATGTTATTCCTCACAAGGTCTTGAAGAAGCAATCCCATTCGGTGGTGAAGAATGAATCCCATGCTCATCAGTAGGTATACCATCAGTAGCAGTTGGTATACTAGGAGAGGCTGATGACAAAGTTGGAGATTCTGAATGCCGAATAGTATAATGGAAAGATGGGGCAATACTGCGTTTGGAAAGGGATCAAAACTCGGAGTATCATGAAAGGGGAAACATGTTTCATGAAAAATAACATCTCGAGATATGAACAGCTTCTTGTGTTGTATATCATAAAGACAATAACATTTTATGCAAGCAACATATCCAACAAATACACAGGCAGAGGCACAAGGTTCAAATTTGGTTCTATGAGCAGACCAATGTAGAGGCAAAACACAGAGAACCAAAAACACGTAAGGATCTATAATCTGGAATATGACCATAAAGCTCCTGAAAAAAACTATGCCAATGAAAGTGTTGAAGGAGTTCGATTGATAAGATATATTGTTGTTAAGACACAGTCCCCCAAAAAATTAATAGGAACTTGAGACTGAGAGTACAGAGCACGAGCTCCATGAAGTATGTGTTGGTGCTTACGTTCAACCATAGAATTTTGCCCCAGGTGGGTGGCCAACACACGAAAATTGTTGAAAAACTCCCTTTGAGGGAAAAAAAAAAATCCTTAAACTGCAGCTCAGGGGCATTATGTCTTAATCTTAGCACTAAACTGCGTCTCAACATAGGTAAAAACCCAAGCTATGACATACAACTCATTAGATTTATTGCATAGCAAAAAAATCCAAGTAAACCAAGTACAACCATCAACAATAGTAAAACTGATAGTCATGACAAGTATGATGTGTAAACGACACCCAAACATCAGCATGAATCAAATCAAAACATGAGTAGCCATGTTATTATTCGAAATGTTATTATTCGAAGTAAATGATAAATTCTTTTGTTTTGCCAAAGGACACATAGAACATAGATGATATTTGCATACATTGGAATCAAACGGTAGTGTATCACGTACAACATGCAATTGCTTAAAAGATGGATGTCCAAAGCCATTGTGCCAAATTTTAAATGAAGGTTTGTTTTTACAGAATGTGAAGAACTACAAATAGTAGATGAAGGAACATCACCAAGGAGCGAACTGCCGAGATAATAGAGATCATTTTATAAAATACCCTTGCCAATTGTCCTCTAAGTATACTTGTCCTGAAAAAGACAAGAATTATTAGAGAAATCCACTCATATATTTGAAAAAATCCCTAGTTAAAGCTCCAACGGATATAAGGTTGTAATGAAATGTAGGAATATAGAAGACATTATGAAGAGCAATGACTTCTGATATGCGTACAGAACCTTTGAATTCCACAATAAACTGCATATTGTTTGGCGAGTTGACAGTAAGGGGTTAAACTCGAGATAAATTCTACAATAAGGACTTTGAGCAACAAATATGAGCCGAGGCTCCATATTCAATAATCCAAGACTGGTTGAAAGGCATAGAAGAATCAGCTATACTTGCCACGTAAGAAATAGAGTTGCCATCATGAGCAGGAGCTCTAGAATTCGCCAACTGAGACTAAAGCAATTAAATCAGTTGTCGCCATATTAGATCCAAAATCGGCTCGAGTAACAGCCATGGCTCGAGATCCAAGCTTTCATATGACTACAGGAACCTGAGATTGCAAAGTAACAGAATTAGTATTTGCAGTAGAATGAGAAGACGATTGCTGACCTTGAAATTTATAGTAGGGTGGATAGTCATGAAGCTTATAACACCAACAACCAAAAAGCTCTGCGTCGAACTTCAGCCCCTTCGAGTTGGCCACGAGGCAACAGCCTCTGACGCCCCACACCATTGTGGCTGGAGGGGTCTTGCCCATCAGCCTACTTTGCCAAGAGGTGGGGCATGGTATGGCCTAAGATGCCACATTGAGTGCAAATAGAGAGCTCATTTTTCGACTTCGAATTAGAATTAGTTTTCGAATGGGACTTGTTAACATTAGTAGAATGTTGAACAGCCATAGCAAATGATGGAACAGTAGTGTTCGACAATGAAGCATTAATCGAACGATGTTGTTCCTCTTCATTTACCAGAGAAAAGGCCTTGTTAATGGATAGAGGGGGATCCATAAGCAGTAATTGAACACGAGTGTGAGAATAAGACTCGTTTAATCCCACAAAAAAATTCATCAAATATTCATACTGTAAAAAAAGAGTTGCAGATTTCGCACCTCCACACAAACAAGAACAAGAACGATATCTTCTCAATTCATCCCAAAGAGACTTCAATTTTGTGAAGTAAACACTAACGATTATTGATCTTGAGCAACGGTGGCGAGAGCGCGCTTCAATTGAAAAATGCGAGGATCATTGCTCTTCTCAAACATTTCCTTTAAATCAATCCATATATCACGATCAAATTCTGAAAATAGAGTACTTGTAGAGATATCCTTTTACACTGAATCGAGAAACCATGCAATAATAATGTGATTATTACGAATCTAGGCGGCTAGTAAAAATCTCCAAAAGGTCGAGTAATTGTTCCATTGGTGAAACCCAATTTGTTCTTGACGGCTCCAGGAGGTATAATTTTCCTCCATCAATAATTGATCGATAAGATGCCTCCATCAATAATTGATCGACAAGAACCAGGTCGAGATTATCATCGTGATGGAGATAGTAAGGATTGAAAGCAGAATTATCACCGGATAAAGAAGAGGATGGCTTCTGAGAATAAGCAGTTGAAGAAGCAGGTGGCAAAAAAGGATCCTCGGGATGGTCGGTGATTGACTGCATGATGAGGATTAAGAAATCACATAGAAATGCACGGGAGAAAACTGAATACAACTAATACCAAATTAGTAATAGAATGAGAAAAAGTTGAATATTCTCATTACTTCAAAAGAGTACAGTTGTCCTCTTTATATACATGAGTCAGATTTACATTAACAGAAATATAAACTATACAATAACGAACTATGTAATTAGTTAGAAACGAACTTAATACAACGATTAAACCGTGTTCGAATTTGACTTTAAATTTGAATTTACTGCTTGTAGATTATCAAGATGAGTGCCTCTGCGAACAAGCTTTCCACAATTCAGAAACAAGCAAGAGAGTATGCGGCCTTGATCATGAAAGAATTGGACTCTAGAAATGCTGGCTACATCATGGTAAGTTCAAATCCACATAATAAAACTGAAAGGAAAATTGAAATTTCTTCTTCTATAACATTGAATTTGGTGGTGGTGGTGGTGCAGATTAACAACTTAGAGACTCTATTATTGGAAGCCCCGAACCAATCGGTGCGAGTGGACAGCCAAGTTCTGAGTCAGTTGCTGAGCCAAAAGTTGAAGCCCACAATCGAGAGCAACCCCATCTTAAGAGCGTACGACAAGTTCCTATATTTCGTTGAGGACAATTGGCAGAGGATCTGGGTGATGATGCTCTGGCTCGGCATCGTAGGCGGCCTATTCGCTTACAAGTTCATCCAATACCGCCACAAGGCCGTGTTCAAGGTCATGGGTTATTGCATTTCCATGGCCAAAGGAGGAGCCGAGACTCTCAAGTTCAACATGGCTCTCATTCTGCTCCCCGTTTGCCGCAACACCATCACCTGGCTCCGGAACAAGACCAAATTAGGTGTCGTCGTACCCTTCGACGACAATCTCAATTTCCACAAGGTCATAGCGGCGGGAATCACGGTGGGCGTGGGGCTGCACGCGCTGGCGCATTTGACGTGCGATTTCCCGCGGCTGCTCCACGCGACGGAGGAGGAATACGAGCCCATGAAGCGGTTCTTTGGAGAGGAGCAGCCGGACAACTATTGGTGGTTCGTGAAGGGCGTGGAGGGAGTGACGGGTATCGTAATGGTCGTTTTAATGGCCATAGCCTTCACATTGGCCACTCCATGGTTCAGGAGAAACAAGTTGAATGTACCAAAACCCCTCAAGAGGCTCACCGGCTTCAATGCCTTTTGGTACTCACACCACCTCTTTGTCATCGTCTACGTCCTTCTCGTCGTCCACGGCATCTACCTCTACCTCACCAAGGAATGGTATAAAAAAACGGTAAGCAAGCTTGCTAATAACTCTCTAGTGAAATCTGTATGTTTGGTTTTGTAATGTGGTGTGTGAATTTGCAGACATGGATGTATTTGGCGGTGCCGGTTTGTCTGTACGGGTGCGAGAGGCTTATAAGAGCTTTCAGATCCAGTATCAAGCCCGTGAAGATTCTCAAGGTGAGTGTTGTTGGTGCAGCCAATTCTTCTATGCTCTATTGCTCTGATCCTATATTCATCCATTTAAAGCATTGCATTAAATAATTGTGTAGGTGGCTGTGTATCCCGGAAACGTTCTCGCGCTGCACGTGTCGAAGCCACATGGGTTCAAGTACAAGAGCGGGCAATACATGTTTGTTAACTGTGCAGACGTATCCCCCTTCGAGTGGTATGTTGAAATACCATACCCTTACTTTGTGTATATCTTCCTTGTTATTGGAAAACTAAAAAGATATCTTTGAATATACAATTACAGGCACCCATTTTCAATTACTTCAGCTCCAGAAGATGAGTTTTTGAGCGTCCATATCCGGACACTTGGTGACTGGACAAGGCAGCTCAAGACTGTGTTCGAGGAGGTTTGTCAGCCTCCCCTAGCTCCAAACCCCAAGTAAGAAATCAAATCAAATCAAATAAGGGATAGAGACAAATGTTTTTAATAATAAAATATTGTTGGCAGGTTACCAAAAATATTGATGGACGGTCCATACGGAGCGCTGGCACAGGACTACACGAAATACGAGGTGGTGCTGCTGGTGGGGATGGGGATCGGGGGGACGCCGATGGTGAGCATAGTGAAAGACATACTCTACAACATGAAGGAGGATGAGAGAGAGGCGGAAGCGGAAGCGGAAGCGGAAGCGAATGCAATGGAGAAGGGGCAAGCGCAAGGGCAGAGGAGCCGACAGGGGAAAGGGTTCAGGACCAGGAAGGCGTACTTCCACTGGATGAGTCGAGAGAAGGGTTTGTCCAAGTGGTTCAAATGGATAATGATGGAGGTGGCAAAGATGGACGAGAGGCGCGTGATCGAGGTTTACAATCACCGCACCAGTGCGTACGAGGAGCGTGACACCCGGTCCGCCCTCATAGCCATGCTTCGGTCCCTGCACCGCGCCAAGAGCGGCCTCGACGTTGTCTCCAGGCGACGTGTCAAGTCCCACTTTGCAAAGCCCAACTGGCGCCAAGTTTATAAGATTATCACTCTCAACCACCCGCACACTCACGTTGGTGGGCCCCCCACTCCACTCCCACTCTCTCTCTTTTTCTTTTTTCTTTTTTCTTTTTTTTTTCTACTCTTATCTATTAATTATTTTTAATTTTAAAATTTTTTGTAGGGGTGTTTTATTGTGGGGCACCGACACTAATGAAGGAGCTGAAGGAGTTGGCTTCCGATTTCTCCCGCAAGACATCCACCAAGTTCGAGTTTCATAAGGAGATCTCTTCTAGTTTTGAATCTGATTAAAAAAAAAAATCTATAGAGTATTTTAATTAGCATTTTTAAGGGGCAATAGCGCAGCCGCCGCGTTACCCCTCGATTCTTTTTTCTTTCCTTCAACTTGTATCTTTAATTTCTTTTGTTTTTTTTTCTATTTAAGTTTTTTTTTCTTTTGTCCAATTATATATATACACACGAAAGTAAATATGTAATGTAGTGATCCTATGTCAACCAAGAAAATCTAAGTTTGTTGTGAGATTGGATTCTCCATAGGGAGCTTTTTTTTTCCTTCATTTTTCTAACGAATTTCATCCTCAGGAAACACATAATAACATTTTTTGTTCTGGGTCATTCTTTTTTTCACTCCCAGAGTATTTGAGTTATTTTATAAACATCTTGACTTAATTTTAAGTATGATGATATTTGAACTCATTTTGCAGGGTATAATTATGTGTATACCATCAAATGTAATACTTTCAATACTATGTCAGATAATTTTTTTCTATTTGAATACAATGTGGGGGTTGTGGGGTGGGATTCGAACTCACGATCTGTTGATTTTATATAGGTACTCATTAATGTTGAGTTATATCAATTCAGATATGACAAAATTGCCATAAATATCATATTTTTTAATTTTCACCGGATTTGTTGAAGTAAAAAAGAAAAAAAAAAAAGAGGAGAAAGAAAGACAAATGGCAGGTGCCTAGATTTCTAGATATTTTTTTAAAAATTAAAATTATGAAGAGAGAATAAAAATTATGGTTAGATTTTTTTTTCTCTCCTTTGCGCATCATTTTCTTACATTATATTGATCAAAGTTTATTTAGGGGATTACCTCAAAAAAAAAAAAGTTTATATAGAGGACTTTTTATACGATACCTTGTACATCAAATATGAAACTTAAGAATTTAAACTTTCAATCTCAAGAGAATGAGCTATATACTTTTAGTGATAACCATTGATGTTAGTATAATTATACTTATAATTAAACTTATAAGTTTATAATCATCTTCCTATTTATTTGTTTCGTGTTGGGCAAAAATTAAATGTTTATTATGTATGAATTTGTCCATAGGTAGTTGATGAGAGAGAGGCAAATGACCTGTGATTTTCTAATTAAAAGAGATTAAGCCAACTTAATTTGAACGGCATATTTAACATCGTGATAATAATGACGATGTGTGTGTCGATTAGACTATAAACTAAGTTTCAAAGTTTTTAATAATAAGTTATTAATTAATTACATATAATGGAATAGGAACTTGTGATAAATATTAGTGACATTAATCAAAAGAAATATAGATGGGATATGATTGAATATATCCACACTAAGAAATAATTATTAAAGTTTTGTCGGATAGATCAGTTGTCCGCCCACATGGGATTGGGATGAAAATGCAAAAGGTCACTGTCAGGTCTATATTATTGCAATAATAAAAAGGCATCACCACCACGAATGGTGTGAGCAGATTTTTCAAGGAAAAAATAACACAAAAAGCCAAAGCAAAATGTTATTGTTTCACTATATTTGGTAGGATTGAAAGTACTTTTTGTCTAGGGTAATGTTAAGGACAACGATACGTTCAAGTATCTCTAGTATGATATAATTAACCTAACGCCTTTGGTTTTAGACCTAAAAGACTTCATACCATGGAGATAATTATCTTCTCTTACGATACGGTAGATCATTCTCTTTCCTAATTAATGTGAGACTTTATTTACACTATTTTACAAACCCAACAATTAAATTTAAACTTTTATATAAAATTATCATGCTTTGCAGTAACTTAAAACGAAGAGTGCTTTTAATCATAAGAAAGCATTTATAGAATGCTTTTAGGTTGAGTAGTTAGTCAAGAAATGCTTAAAGTTAAAATTTTGTAAGAAGGTAGTAGCAATAATCAATATGATTTGTTATTAAACTCTTATTTTAATAGTGAAGTAAAGATACTTCTATGTGACTTCACTATCCAAGATGTCAATTTATTGTTGTCTTGTTAAATAGATTTATTGAGCTAGATATTATCTTTAGCACGGGAATCTCTTAAAAGAGACTTCTTGTAATTCATTAATACGTCCCTTCGAAGATATATCATTTTAATTTATTTTGTTTTACTTTATTTTTTCTCGTCAAGTTCTTATTTGAACTATTGTAAGCATATATATCAATAGTTATGGGTAGTGTAATCTAAATACCACCTATCGGATGATTAGAAAGTCACGTGGCTAAGACATGACGAATTGCGTCCAAAGTTGAGGGAGACCGACCTTAGGGCGAGACGCAAATATAGAACACAAGTTCGCATGAAAAGCCAGAACACAAGCCTAGGGGAAGAACAAATAGGACTTGAACTAGCGATAAGATAGAGAAGGACGTTACATTGGGTTTCCCCCGTCACCGACAAACCGACAAGCGGACGCCTTCTAGATGACTAAATGTGTGTAGGGACTAGGTAAAAATCAATTGTTGCCTCACTGAAATAGGGCTATTGTGGTAGCATGACGATCATGGAAGGTAAGCAACAAAACCTAACTGATTGATCCCCTCTGCTAATTTTGATATTTGGGTGTCATGAGCTCACACCAGTAGTACTGGTGCTAGATTTATTTCAATGCAAGACTTAAGTACAACCGATGATCCTCCAGTGACGATGAACGATATGTCATGTCTGAAGTTTTACATCGACATTAATGAAAGAAATTATAAGTTAACTAGTGTCGTAGTATCAAATAGGATAATAATAGAGGCAATATAATTGCATGAATGTCATTAAATAACTCCTCCAAGACATCAACAGTGGAAGAAAAGATACAGTGAGTGATATGATGTTGCTTAAAATTGTTGTGAAAATAGGTCATTGCGTCAAGTGGATAATGAACAGAGAGTTAAGGGAGAAATAAATGCCAAATCACATAAAGCATGGAAATTGGAAATTATGATAACAATTATTGAGGACCAAGTATCAATGGTTTACGTTGGAGGGATAGCACCAAATAATTGACACAACATGTCATCCATCTCTCAATCCAGAGCAACACGAGAGTTCCAAAAAATATAAGTTAAAAAGCTATACTATCGTATTTAAGGTATATAATGTTGATGCAGAAATTTGGCCTCTTAGGATTCCGCCAAATTCACACCAATCTTCTAGAATCAAAGAGATCGACAATACTTGCAAAACAGAATAGCATTAAAGACTAGTGTGGCTCTTGCCACACAGGCTCCGATGCTTAAGTCAGAATCAGAGTAGTTGAGTGTAAAGCATAGGATGTTGTGAGCATACCTTTAGGGTTTGGCTTACTTCCCTATTTATAGGAGTTAAATCCTGATCCCTCTGGGGTTTGTGGAATTCGAATTCTGATACATCTAATAAATCTGGTTATCTGAATCTGGGAAGAATCTTGAGGCAATCAGGATATCTTCTCCGTTTGAATATAGGATATCTTCTCCTGAATTATATGACATCCAGATATATCTTCCCTCTTGAATTCCGTGGAATTCGAATTGTAGAAAATATGGATTTTCTCATCCATAACAATAGTCCCACTCTCAAAGTTAAAGATTGTCAAAGTTCTGCTTTGAGAGTATTTTGTCGTTCATGACTTGACTATTTTTGTGGAATAGCCTCTTTTTGGTAGCCATTCATTGTCGTCTTAATTATGCTGACTTTCCTAACTCTCATTCTCTTTTGTTGTAGTTGCCTACCATCAAGTCTCTTAACATTGAGAGTACTTGTCGTTGTCAGTTGTCGCTTTTTATGAGCTGACTGTCATAGCCCTATTTTCTTTTGTTGTAGTTGGCTGCAACCAAGTCCCTTAGTGTTGAGAGTATTTGTCGTTATCAGTTGTCGTTTTTATGAGCTGGCCTGTTATAGCCCTCATACCCTTTTGTCGTAGTTGGCTGTATTCAAATCTCTTGGTTTACTCTTAGGTATCCAACCTACTTGGCTTTTGCCAATGGTTTTATACCCTAAGTCCAGTCGATACCCTTTTGTGGTTGTCGGTTGTCGTTTTATGAGCTGGCTGTCATAGCCCCCATTCTGTTTTATTGTAGTTGGCTGCAATCAAGTCTCTTAGGCACTGTTATACGGTTAGTTTTAACCGTTAGATTTTGGCCTTGGGATCTAACTTTTAATAGGGCCAGTGGTACTTCCTTTGGGTTTGTAACCTCTTTGGCTTTTGCCCATATTTTATACCTTAGGGTTTACTCTCGAGTTTCTAACCCATTTGGCTTTTATACCCTGAGTTTAGTCGGCACCCTTGGGTCTCTAACATATTTGGCTTCTGTCGGTTTTTTACCCCAAATTAAATCAACACCCTCGGGTTTCTAACCTATTTTGGCTTTTGCTACATGGTTTTTTACCAATGGGTTTCATTGATTGGTTAGGCTTGCCTGCTTTCTGTTTTAACCTTGTTGGGCCTGTACGCATGCCTTTTTCAGCACTTTGGGATTCTCTTCCTTGGTTTCACTGTGTGGCTTCTAGCTTATCGGCCTGCTCCTAGGTCTGTCCCAGTTCGAGTTCCTTGACCAACTGTTGATTTACTTGCCCATGCTCCCACTTGAAGGATTTTCATTTAGAGTAAAAGATAAACGCTCAAGTAGTAAAGATGTAATTATATTTCAGATGCTAGGAACTTTTTTAAATCACAAACGAGTAAGTATCTTTGGAAACATAATATCATCATGTAGTTACCAAAAAATCAGTCCTAAATTATGTGATGGTTACCAGAAAATTAAACCTAAACTTTCGTAATCATAAACAACCAGAATTACACGGCAAACTTACCATCGTCTGAAGTAGAAACTTCGTATGCTAACCAGTTGCTTTTTCTTTTATGAGATTTGTTGACTCGTTTATCCTAGAATCTGTTTTGGAATTCGTCAATTTATCTCATCCAGGATATATCCTGGAATTTGTTGATTCGTTTGTTATGGGTCATGTTTTAGAACTTATTGATTTGTTTTTTTCTCGGCTATCTCAGGTAGGGGAAGCCCCCGAGTCGTATGACATTCGTCGTTAGAAAGTTGTGGTCTGCCTCCAGAATACATGTTGATTCGTTTCTCCTAAGATCTCCTTGGATCTAAGCAGTTATCTGTCAATTCGTCGTCAATTGTCTTGACTTTTAGATCTCAGTCGTCCCCACAGACGGCGCCAATTGTTGATGCAGAAATTTGGCCTCCTGGGATTCCGCCAAATTCGCACCAATCTTCTAGAATCAAAGAGATCGATAAGACTTGCAAAACATAATAGCACTAAAGACCGGCGTGGCTCTTACCACACAGGCTCCGATGCTTAAGTTAGAATTAGAGTAGTTGAGTGTAAAGCGTAGGGTGTTATGAGCATACCTTTAGGGTTTGACTTACTTCCCTATTTATAGGAGTTGAATCCTGATCCCTCTGGGGATTGTGGAATTCGAATCCTGATACATCTAGTAAATCTGGTTATTTGAATCTGAGAAGAATCTTGAGGCAATCAGGATATCTTCTCTTTTTGAATATAGGATATCTTCTCCTGAATCATATGACATTCAGATATATCTTCCCTTTTGAATTCCTTAAATAAGGGGAATTCGAATCGTATAAAATAGGGATTTTCTCATCCATAACATATAACATCATATGTTTATCTAGCTATATATTGTTTTGTGTGTTCTAATGCCACTCTATAATATTCTCTGAGACATTAATGATTCGTTTGGTAACGTTCTTCTTTCCGGTCTATTGTTCCTGTTCCTGTTTCTCTTTTTCTTTTTTTTTTCTTTTTTGGAACAGATTTGTTTAGTAATCCATCTCGTTGCTCATGTCTAAAACTTGAGAAACGTTTCTGAAAAAAGGATCGAGTTTTAGAAACTACAAAAAGTAGTTTCATTTTTTCTGTTTCTATTTTCAAAATTTTCGTGTTTAGCATGTAGTGTGTTTGTCAAATATTGTATAATGTAATTAAAATAACAAGATGAGTATTTGGTCCAGTGATGCAAACGTCCCCTATATCTCACATTTATCATTGGTCAAAAGATCGTGAGTTTGAATCCCACCTAACAAGTTGTAGTAAAAATACTAAAAATAAAAACAAGAAAAGGACAATTATCAAACATATTTTTGTTTCTATTTCTTTTTTTAAAAAAACAGATAACATAAATAGTTACCAAATGTATTCCTGTTTCTAGGTTTAAAAAAAATTATAAATAAGAAACCCGAAACATGAAATGAGTAATAAGAAACAGGAAAAACAAGAACGTTATCAAATAGACTCTAATTTTCCATCTCTAGTTTGACACTGTTGTTCATACAAGATTTCTAGAGAAATTTAGTTCGTGAAGTTGAACTTGATTTTGTTTATTTTGTGTAGTAGGTATGTTTCTCTGATTCTTTATATTAGATGTTAACTTGACTCAAGGGCTAGAGAGCTTGTTCTCAGAAAGTCTCTGATCTTTTTAAGACTTTAACTTTTGTAGTCTTTAGAGAATATTAAATTGGTTGAGAGTCTCTTCTAAATTATTTGACTTTCAAATCCTTGAGATTAAGGGTAACTCTTCTATTTATAGAGTGTTTCGATGAATTTTAGTTGGGCCTACCTGGTTTTGGACCCAACCCTCAAGCTTGGACTTAGTCCTAATGCTCTTTAGTGGATTTTGATGACTTATTCAAAATTTGGTCCTAAGTCAATTATTTATATTCTACAATAGTTTCGAGTTAATTTGAGTTTGGATCAAATTACTGTTGAATTAATTTTGGACTTATTTGATCTCTCAAGCTCAAATTGTCGTAGACTCAAATTAATGAAAATATGCCAAAGCGAGCATAGCTCAGCGGTAATTGAAATATACCTCCAATCAAGAGGTTCTAAATTCGATCCCCCACCCCTACATGTTATATTAAAAAAAATAAAATAATGAAAATTTATATCTATTTATTTTCACATTGCATAAAAACAACAAATTTTAATGGAAAAAAAGAAAAAACACTTTTATAAAATCTTTAAATTCCGAAAAGAGACTAATGAGCTTTGAAAATTTATCAACCACTTTATTACAAATTTCTTTTTCTTATTCTCCCTAGGTCATTGATTTTTTTTTCCTTTTTTTAAAGGGAAGTACTTGAGAAGTTTCCATCTTCCCTAGGAGTATCTCAAAGTGTAGTTTGATGATTAAGAAATATATCCCATCTTTTAATTGGAATAATTGAAATTTTAGAGGAATTTACATAAATTATTATAAAATTAGCAATTACAAATAATTACAGATATAGTGTATGTGCACAGAAATGTCCGTACAAGCAATCGAGCTTATTCATTCCATAATTCTAGTGACTGGCAAGACAAAGGTGAGCACTCTGATGCCTAAGTCAATATTGGTCAGAGAATGAGTATAGTATATTCAAAAGCGATTTGAACATACTTTAGTAACGGATTGCCAACTCCTTTTTATAGGTGAATAAAGGCGAACCAATTAATTAGAAATGCCGAGATTCCCTCTGCAAATCTCGGTGACTAGACTAATGATGGGCGTTGACCACGCTATGTTAATTGTGCCATTCTCACGCACTGATGATAGTAACGGTTGGGCGAGGTCGATCTGATTCATCTTTCACAGTCCGACATCACCAAATTGGCCTATCTTACTCGATTATTTGACACGTGGCAACACACTTTTTTTTTAAAGGTAGATATATTAAAGGCAAAAAAGGACCTCACAGCCAGAGGTCAAGGCACACAAATAGTGAACAGGCCCTGCCAACAAAACATCAAAAAATAATCAAAAGTCAACAAAAAGCAGCCACAAAAACCCAAGCAAGGCATCAAAGAAAACAACAATCAATTGAATAAATCCCAAGGCGAAATAACCATCGGTTGGGTAGATGAGTAACAACTACCAGGCCAAGTAGTAGACCGAAAATAGACATCACTCTGAATATCATGAAATAGGATGGAAGGCAGTCTAGAACGTCCTCCATGGATCCATGCATTACGCTCCTTCTAGAAGCCAGCCGTCCGGCGACGCGGAGAGTTGCCTGCACCAATATGACAGACCCAATCAAGCTCTAAGGACCAATCTCCAATAGTATGCGAAGAGCCTGACCAACAAACCATAGCACCCCAAACATCCATACTAAAAAGGCACTAAAAAAACAAGTGGTCACGAGACTTCACCCCAGTTGCACACAAAACACACCATGTAGGAATAAATGAGACCCATTCATGCAGCCTATCCCTCATATAGAGCCGATCACGAATCACCAACCAAACAATAAAAGAGAGTTTGGGAATATAACCCTCAAACCATAACAACCGAAACCAAGGAATCCGCACGCTACTCGACCGCACCACATCCCAAGCACTAGCTATCGAAAAGATACCTGAAGCTGCATGGGTCCAGATAAAAGTCCTTCCTCCCAATGGAGGGAGAAATAGCAACAATCTCCTGGTAAATCTCATTAAGATCGTACAAAAATCGAGGCCACCTCTCAACCCCACCAGGGAGGAGAAAATCAGAGACTTTAGCCTGAGAAGAACTAGTAGCATCATAAATCATACGATCACCATACCGGGTAGAAATGTGCCGACTGAGTAACCAAGCATCATGCCATACAAAGCACCGACGCCCATCCCCCACAGAAACCCTAACCAAAGGCCAAAAACATCCTGTACCTTCAGATATCCCTCCAACACCAAGAGAACTGTGAAGAAACTGAGACTGTACACAAACACCGCCCACTTAATATATAAGCATCCACCCAAGCAACCTAAAGAGAACCTACCCTCGTAAGCAAGAGCCAAAGAAATTTCATAATAGCAGCACAATTTCAAGAAGGCAAATGACGAATGCCCAAACCCCCTTTACTCAACGGTAAACAAACTTGAGACCACGCCACCTTCGCCCCAGAGGAACATCCACCACCCCTTCCACAAGAAGAACTGCAAGATACTATCAACCTTATGAATAACCCGACCAGGCAGAATAAAAACACTCACCCAATAAACATGGAAACTCTGCAAGACAAAGAATAAGCTGCAATCTACCCGCATAAGAGATCACCCGAGTCAACCAACTCTGAATCTGCAACGTAATGTGCTCCAATAAAGGCATACAGTTAGAATAAGAGAGACACCATGAAAGAAGAGGCACCCCCAAATACCAAATAGGCAAGGTAGCAACAGAGAAGCCAGCCATAGATGTTGAAACTTCCACACCAGGCGAAGGGAGACCCGCACGAAAAAAAAAAAAGAGCCAAAGAATCAATATCACCTACTGAAAAAATCATCAAATCATCAGCAAAACAAAGATGAGTCAAATCAATCCGCTCATTGTGGGGATTTTCTCTGCCTTAAAAAAGATTAGAGACTCATGCAAGCGCACACGGTCACAAGTAATACTCGGAAGTAATCCAAGGTCGAATCCTCAGGGACTTGTTGCTTTTCAAAATCAAGTAATGTAGTGAAATGGTTCAAATATGCAATTGTGATTTAGGAAGAAAAATGTGATGAAATGTTGTCGTTTGTGGTTTACCTAACAAGAAATTCAATAAGACTCAACCTCCTTGTCTCCTACCTTGGTTTTGATGCAAAACATGGAAAAACACACTATGTTGGGAAAATGCACCAGGCGCAATTCCTGGCTTTTCTTGAGATTTGAGTTCTACTCTTTCACTATCGCTTTTGGTTGCTGTAGAGGCTAGGGTAACCTACAATCATATTCCTATGTGTGATTACAATCCTATAGAATATCTACCAACTTATTTGCATTATGGGTCAGAGGGTCTATGCCTAGGACCATGTTTTATGCTCTTATTCCTAAGTCACATCTCATATTGGTTTCCTATTATTTTACCTAACTCACCTTTCCCAAGGTTTGAGCTTTGGTATATAAATCAAGTTCCCATCAATTGAATGGAAAAAAGACGTAAAGAGAAGTTCTTAGAAACCAACCCAAAAAAGTGTCATGCGCAATCTGGCCAAAATCCCGAGCGTGTTGAAAATCAAATCATTTGACTAAGGCATTCCACAAGGAGGTTGATGACTAATTTAAAACATAATTAAATGAAAGTAAATGCACGAAAACATAAAGAAAGTATTTTTCATTGAATTTAAATGAATAAATGAGCCGTACAAGGAGTTCTAGCTTGACCCTCTTCTCTCTCGAGCGTAAGGGGAGTTGAAACTCGCTAAAGAACTTTAAAATAATAGGATGAACAAAGAACGGAAGTAAGAACTTGAATTAAAGGCAATACGAAAGGTAAAAGCGTGAAGAACAAAGAAATAAACAACTAGAACATGAACATAAACCCTAAAAACGTGTTCTACAACTAGAGAGCATCTAAAAGAAGATGAAATGAAGCTTGGAAGGGATGATTTGCTGAGAGATGGATGACTTTCTTTTATAGCACCATAGGTTGGTTGAAACTCCCCTCCATTTTAGGTGGAAAAGGGTTGAGATTCACCTAACCACCTCACTTGGACTTGGACTCATGGTTTTGAACATGTGGGAAATGTCTTCATTGCCCTTCATTAATCAAAACGTGCGTTTTGACAAATTGCCCTCCAAAAATGTGCCACGCGCAATTCTGCAAAAAAACAGAATTATGTTATTTTCTTCCAACTTTGACCGCATTTTGACTTTTATGCAGAAATAATCTATGTATGTTCTACTTTAAGAATATGTGGTCCTTTTCGGCAAATAATGATGGGAAATGGATAAAAAACGTGGTCAAACAGGGCTATTGACACATGTTTCTGCAGTAAAAAGTCAACCCTAACACTCACACCTCAGGTGAAACTGAAAGTTTGGAGGAGGTCAATTCAACAACTATGATAACACCTCCATAGCCATAGCAAACAGATAAGGAGACAGCGGATCACCCTATCTTAACCCACACCGTCAAGGAAAAAACCCCTCAAGGGCCCCATTCAACGAGACCCAAAACAAGGGGAAGTTATGCAGGCACAAATCCAGTTCACAAAACAACTTGGAGTACGAATAGCTAATAGAAGCCCAAAAAGAAAGTCCCAATGGACCAAATCATAAGCCTTCTGGAGGTCAACCTGCAACACACATTGAGGAACCCCCTTATTAAGATGATAACCCCCAACCAATTCTTGACAAAGTAAAATGTTATCAACAATACTCCACCATGGCACAAACGTTGACTAATTAGGACTAATGAAAGAGGGTAACCACACCTTCAACATATTAGCTATAATTTTAGTAATACATTTATACAACACATTACAACATGAGATCGGTCTATAGTTGCCCAATCCAACAGTATTAGGGACTTCCAGAATGAAAGTAAGGGAAGTAGTATTAACCAAGCAGCGGCCCACTTTTTACACACATAACATATAGTAAAATCAAAATATGTTGTATATCATGAATGAGTACATAGATTAATGAATGATTTAATAATATCATAGTTAATAAATGATATACTATGATTATAGTTAATTATATATATACTTAACTATAATAAAAATAAATAAATCCTACAACCATAAAATCCATTTTCTTTCTAGAAAAATACCTTAACGTATACATCTTAACGTATACACTAAAACTTAGAAGTGGATTTTTTTCTCACTAAAACATTTTTCTTTCTAAAAATTTTCTCACTTTTTAAAATTTTTAACTTTTATTTTATTTTCTAAGTTTTAACGTTTTGGTACATTACCACTTTTTTCTCTCTAAACATTTTTCCATAAATCTCTTTTATCTTTCTAAATCTCTTACTAAACAGACAAATCAAAAGAAAAAAAAAATCACACTTCAAGAATTTTATTTTTTTGCAAAGGTAAATATATTAAATAAAAAAAATAAGAGAATCTCACAACCTGAGATCAAGGTACAACATCCAAAGGGCTAACACAAGACAAGAAAAATAAAGAAGTAAATCAAGAAAATGAATCTCGCGCCAAGATAAACATAGGATCAGAACTCAAACAACAGCTCCCAGGCTAGGTAGTACAACGAAAATAAACCTCAACTTTCAAGGCGCGCAAGGGGAAAGAAGGCGACCGACTTACCACACCTGCATGAACTCTAGCATTACACTCCCTCCATATAAAAGAAACAATTGAAGTCCAAGCCAAGTGCCACACACAACAACGAGCAGACTTTATGACACTAGTGTGACAAATCCAGGAAAGATCAGTAAACCAATATGAAACTCGGTGAGTAGAACCAGCCCAAGCAATCATACTAAACCAAACCTCCAAACTAAAGGGGCACTCAAAGAAAAGATATCTAACTTTTCTTTTGGGGTGATTTGTGCAGTGAATGAACGATTTCCTACATTTGAATTCATGTTTGACCTAGAACCAGAGTGTACATTAAGGAGAAGAAGGGTTTAACAGCGAGAACAGTGTAGAGGAGGGGTTGCAATGCATCTGAATGCACCAAATCCACCTGAACTGGAAGTAGAGAGAATACCAGGGGCTGGAGCTGGTTGTTGTGCCAGTACCTCCCCTTGAATATTATCCTGCTCGTGGATGATACAAAGTACGAGATTAGAGCTTATGCGGCCCCTGCATTCTATGACTTCAATCCTGTGATTATAGATCCTATAATTGAAGCTGATTGATTTGAGCTGAAGCCTGCTATGTTTCAGATGCTTCAGACTGTGGGACCATTTCTGTTGGGTGTGTTGCCCTAAACTCGTAGTTTGTATTTTGTAAAAACAAATGTCTATTTAATAAAGTTTTATTCAATAAATTTGTTGTTGAAACATAGCATTGCATTGTCCAAATCCAATAAACTAAACATCCAAGGTTATTTTAATGTAATCGGGACAGTATATATACTGGGTATATATTTGATATACGGGGTATATATTTGATATACCCCTAATATATGAATGGATAATGTCCCATGAATAACCTAAAGGGTCTATAGTATATGGACAAGGCTGGGTACCTTATCCTGGTAACACTATGGATACGGCCTGCTCTGTAAAGGTTACAGACGACTCGATCCAGGTCGTTCGTGTGGAGACATGCGAGTGGGGGTATCCTATACAATGAGTTTGTATAAGACCGGACCGCGAAATAGGCAATCTTTAGATGTAACACCGTTAACTAATAGATTGCCATTTCTTTGGATGACCAGGCAACTCATTCTCAATCCTGAGTGAGTTATGGACTCCTGCCCGTGAGGGCTCGTTCTTTGATCTGTATGGCTGAGAGTGGCCTGAGTCGCCGACTCAACATTCCTACCATTTTGGGGACGAGACCGAGTGGGGAGCTGGGAACATAACTTCACAAGATGGAATTCATTCCTCCCCGACTTTAGGGGAGTAGATGAGTGTTCCCTTAAATGCTGACTCCGGGACTTGAACAAAGGGCCCCACCCTTTCATTGGTCGAGAGGGACTTCCGGTTATTGGTTGGACCATAACCGGGTTGTTCATTAGAGGAGCAGTGGTGTTTAAGGAGTAAGACGTAACTCAGGGGTAAAACGATAATTTGACCCAACTTGAGTTACGAACACTCGTGAAGGATTGACTCGTCATTAATGGTCATATATCCATGGACACGAAAACATTCTGCAGTGAGAAGAGTGCAACTGCGGGTCTTTAGTGGAATGACCCGTAGTTAACGAATCCCGATTAACTCGGTCAATGAGTTTGACCGATTAATCTTGCATCGTTGGAGCTTCGGATCTGTAGGTTCATTAGTTCCCCTTGCTAGCTCATAACGGGTAATACGAGGATCAAGTTTTTGGAAGAATTTGAATTGTTCAAATTACTTAAGGGATTATATGTATATTGATACATTATAATATATAGTTAATTCTAAATTAAAACTATATATTATGAGAGAAACTATTTGAATGAGATTCAAATAAAATTAATATGAATATGATTCATATTAAAACTATAGGTTAAAAATAATGTGCATAAGATGTACATTAGAACTATAGGTTATACGAGAGAAATGTTATAGAATATGATTCTATTTTTGTGATAAATAATTAAGTGTTAATTATTTTTATATATATATAAATATTAATTATTAATTGGATTAATAATTAATAATTATTTATTAATTAATATGATTAATTAATAAATTAATTTTTATATTTTAATTATTATATATATATGTTATATATATATTAATTATTTATATATAAATATATATATATATATTATTAATATTATTAATAATATTAAACTCCCCTGCAAAATTGTAGGGGAGTGGGAGGTTAGTGTGCCCCACGTCACCACTTCTGTTTTGTTTTTGCAGTTTTGCAAAAACACAGAACACAGAAGAAGAACGCCCAACCCGTTTTCTCTCGATCAAGAAGAACTCTCTCAAGCTCTCCCTCTCGTTCCAAACGATTGCTCCCACCAGCACGATCCCAAGACCCAAGAGAATAGCGAGGAAGACACAGTGGTGGTGTTCGAGGGAAACTCGTTGAAGAAACGTTCTTCAAAGGTTCGAATTTCCCCTGTATTTTTCTTCTGTAAAATTCGATTTTGTATCCCGAAAATCAGCAACGAAAGTCCGCTTCCGCTCCGGGATTCACATCCCTTCAATTTCATGGGCTTGCATCAAAAGATCCTCATAGACACTTACGGTATTTCATGCAAGTGGCAGATTCATTTAAAGTAGAAGGAGTAAGTAAGGAAGTTATGCACCTGAAGCTATTCTTATATTCTTTAAGAGAATGTTGTAGCATGGTTGGATGCCTACCTGCCGAGTCTATTACTTTAAGGAATGACTTAGCCAGAAATTTCTTTTATGTAACACTTCCCACCATACAAGAATGCTGAACTTAGGAGAAAAATAAACAATTTTCAACAACTCCCTAGAGAGTCCCTGAGCGAATCATGGGAGGGATTAAAATGACTACTTTAGAAATGTCCTCATCATGGTATACCGTGCTGCATCCAAATAGAAACATATTACAACGGATTGAATGAGGTTACGCAGTTGGTAATATATGCCTCAGCAAATGAATCATTATTGTCAAAACCGACATTCAACATTCTGGAGAGGATCTCGCGTAATAAACCCCAATAGTCAAAGTCTAGGGTTGCCTCAACAGCAATATCTAACAGCTTAGTACCAGATAATGTGATAGCAGACCTGAATTCTAAGATCTCAAGACTGGCTAACATAGTAATGAACAATGCAACTTCAGTTAATGTTGGAGCTTCCACGACAAATGTGAATGCTGTGTAGAATATGCTATGTTTGTATTGTGAAGGAGGGCATCAATTTGAGAATTTCGCAGGCAATCCTGCCTTAGTCTTTTATTTGTGTAACCCACAGCAAAATAACAACAATGTATATGAGAACACGTACAAACCAATCTGGAGGAACCACCCCAATTTTAGTGGGGGGTAAGGGGGGTAGACCAATCAGGACATAATGCTGGAACTAGCAATGCTCCAGCATATCATCAAAAGGTTTAATACCAACCTAGTCTCTCTAGGCAAAATCAACAAGATGCTCAAAATACTCCGTAGGCTTTGAGTTTGAAAGAGATGTTAAAGGC
This sequence comes from Momordica charantia, assembly GCF_013281855.1. Lineage (NCBI taxonomy): Eukaryota > Viridiplantae > Streptophyta > Magnoliopsida > Cucurbitales > Cucurbitaceae > Momordica > Momordica charantia. The sequence goes on along the minus strand of NW_028275163.1, from coordinate 9,965,374 downwards.
TTACATGACCAAAAATAATGCTAATGTTCATAACTAAGTTGCATTGCTACAGAGTCAGGCAGCATCCTTACGGAACATGGAGGTGCAGATTGGTCAGCTAGCGACAGAATTGAAAGTAGATCTAGAAGAGTGCTTTCAAATGATACTGAGCAACCAAAAAGAGATGGAAAAGAGTAATGCAAGGCGTTGACGTTGCGAAATGGCAAAGCACTACCTCCAGCGCATCTGGAAGCTGAGTAGTCAGATGAAGGGTCAATCGACAAGGATGTGTCCGACAAAGAAAAGGATGATGAGCAAAAGAACGAATCAGCAATTACAACACCAAAAATTAGAATTGTGCACGCAGAGACAGATAAGGGCAGTAGAAGCCAGAGTAAGAAGTTAAAAGGACAAAAATCAAGCGGTAAAACAAAGAAAATTGAGGCAACTGGATCAAAAGCTGCTGGAGCATCTGCACCCAAGACAAGTGGAAAGTTAAAGCCGCCTGAGCAATTGGTGGCCCCAACAGAATATGTCCATGTTCCTCCTTATCCAAAGAGATTGTAGAAGAAGAACTAGGATGTGCAGTTTAAGAAATTTGGAAGCGCTTAAGCAGCTGCATGTCAACATTACTTTGGTAGATGCGTTAGCGCAAATGCCCACTTATGTGTGGTTTTTAAAGGAAATTCTCACAAAGAAGCATAGGCTTGGTAAGTTTGAGACAGTATGCCTGACTAAGGTGTACAGTATAATTTTACCAGCAAAATACCTGAGAAGATGAAAGACCCTGGGAATTTCACAATTCCGGTATCAATTGAGAGTCAGAAAATTGGTCAAGCACTATGTGACTTGGGAGCGAGCATCAACTTGATGCCCTTGTCAGTATACAGAAGACTAGGCATGGGAGAAGCAAGGTCCACTACTATCACTATACAATTGGTTGATTGCTCTATCACACATCCAGAAGGAAAAATTAATGATGTATTGGTACAAGTGGATAAGTTTATACACCCTGCTAATTTTATTATACTTAATTTTGATGCAGATAAATATGTGCCAATCATCTTGGGACGACCATTTCTTACAATTGGAAGAGCTTTAGTAGATGTGCATAAAGGAGAAGTCACAATGAGAGTGCAAGACCAAGAGATCAAATTCTCGGTGTACGATTCAATGAAGTATTTCTTGGAAGCTGAGGAGTGCTCGATCTTGAGAGTACTGGATGAAGCACTAATTGAGACGTTGAGTTCTAAAGTAATGCTAGAGCATCCAGACGTCGATAAGGGAAATATACTGGAGCAAGCAAATGAGAACTGTCAAGAAGTTATTTACCTGATATTGATAAAGAAGTTAACTCAGTAAGGGTCCAGAATGCATGAGAGTTTAGACATAGAGGAAGTTGGCTGCAAGCAATTGAAACCATTGGTTGAGGAGCCTCCTAAGCTAGAACTTAAGTGTTGTCGCAGCATCTGAATTATGCCTATCATGATACTTTTAACACCTTGCCCATTATCATTGCTGCGAATTTTGTCTGAAGATAAAGAAAATGATCTCTTAGCTGTATTGAAGAGCACCGAAGGGCCATAGGCTGGACGATCAGTGATATCGAAGGATGAGCCCAAGTTATTGCATGCATAAGATTGTTCTGGAAGAGAACTATAAAAATTCAATGGAACTACAGAGAAGGTTAAACCCAACAATGAAGGAAGCCGTGAAAAAGGAGATAATCAAATGGTTGGATGGTGGGATCATCTACCCAATTTCTAATAGTGAATGGGCCAGCCCTGTACAATGTGTCCCGAAGAAAGGAGGAATGACAGTGATAGAAAATGCTAGGAACAAGCTCATTCCTACTAGAACGGTTACAAGATGGAGGATATACATGGACCACAGGAAACTCAACAAAGCCACAAAAAGGACTATTTCCGCTTATCCTTTATCGACCAAATGTTGGATAGGCTGGCTGAACAATAGTACTATTGTTTTCTTGATGGATATAGTGGTTATAATCAAATCACTATTGCACCAAAAGATCAACACAAGACTACCTTCACTTGTCCATATGGAACGTTTGCTTTCAGAAGAATGTCATTTGGGCTATGCAATGCAATGCTCCAGCAACGTTCCAAGGATGCATGGTGGCCATTTTTTGGATCTGGTCGAGTCAGTGGTAGAAGTTTTTATGGATGACTTTTCAGTGTATGGAGCTAACTTTGCTGAATGTCTATCAAATCTCCAACGAGTGCTGCAGTGGTGTGAAGAAACCACTCTGGTCCCCAATTGGGAAAAATGTCATTTCATGGTACAAGAGGGTATTGTACTGGGGCATCGGGTCTCAAAGAAAGACTTGGATGTAGACAAGGGTAAAGTGGAAGTCATTAAGCAACTGCTGCCGCCAACAAATGTTAAGGGAGTTCGAAGCTTCCTTGGCCATGCAAGATTTTACATGTGATTTATAAAGGACTTTTCTAAACTTGAAAAACCTTTATGTTTATTATTAGAGAATGATTGTGTGTTTGATTTCTTTGCTGAATGTTTGCAAGCCTTTTCCACGCTAAAGTATTCGCTCACCCACGTATCTATTATTCAAGCTCCGAACTGGACCATGCCTTTCGAGCTTATGTGTGATGCCGATTTTGTTGTAGGGGCAGTCTTGGCTTAGAAGAAAGATAAAGTGTTACATCTCATATACTATGCCAGAAAGACATTGAGAGAGGCTCAGATAAACTACACAACAACAGAGAAAGAATTGTTGGCGGTAGTATTCGCGTTTGAGAAGTTCAGAGCATATCTAATGGGAGCCAAAGTGATATTCCGCACTGATCAAGCTGCACTGAAATATTTGCTGACTAAGAAAGATGTCTAGCTGAGATTGATTAGATGGATTCTGTTGCTCCAGGAATTTGATGTTGAAATTACAGATAAGAAGGGTTATGAGAATTTGGTAGTTAACCATCTATCTAAAATTGCTGGAGAATAAGAAGGTCAGGATGTTGTAGTAATCCAAGATAGTTTTCCAGATGAGCAATTATTAGCCATTTTCCATAAGGACCCAAAAGACTAAGAACCTTGGTTCGCAGACATTGCTTGTGGGATATGTCGAAAGGGAATGACAAGGCAACAGGTAAAGCGTTTCTTTCACGAATGTAAGTTCTGTTACTAGGATGGCCCCTTCCTCTATAGGTTGGGGCAGGATCAAATACGAGGAACTGCATATCAGATGCTGAAGCTGAAGGGATGTGATTCCCAGAGCGGAAGCGGATCTTCGTTGTTGATTTTCGGGATACAAAATTGAATTTCAAAGAAGGAAAATACAGGGGAAACCAAATACCTTTGAAGAACTTTTCTTCTACGGTTTCCCACGAACACCACCACTACGTCTTCCTCGCTATCCGCTTCGGTCTCGGGATCGTGCTTGTGGTAGCACCTTGATCGAAGAGAGGTAGAGATTGAGAGAATTTTGAGAGAATCGGATGTGAGTTTTTTTTTCTATTCTATAACCCCTGCTCCTCCCATTCTCCAACACTTGAAGAAGAAGAAGGGTGACGTGGGGTAACTCCCCACGTCACAAAACCCCCCACCCCCCTGCAATTTTGCAGGGGAGTAAGTAATATTAATAATATATATATATATATATATAATAATAATAATAATAATAATAATAATAATAATTAAAATATATATAATAAATAATAATTCATATATATAATTAATAAATATTAATTAATTATTAATCTAATTAATAATTAACATATATATATATCAAATAAATAATTAACCCTTAATTATTTATTACATGAATAGAATCATATTCTATAGCATTTCTCTCGTATAACCTATAGTTCTAATGTACATCTTATGTACATTATTATTTTTTAACCTAAAGTTTTAATTTTATTCGAATCTCATTCAAATAATTTCTCTCATAATATATAGTTTTAATTTATAATATATCAATATACATATAGTCCCTTAAGTAATTTGAACAGTTCAAATTCTTCCAAAAACTTGATCCTCGTTTTACCCGTTATGAGCTAGCAAGGGGACCTAATGGACCTACGGATCAGAAGCTCCAACGACGCAAGATTAATCGGTCAAACTCATTTACCGAGTTAATCAATATTCGTTAACTACGGGTCATTCCACTAAAGACCGCAGTTGCACTCTTCTCACTGCCGAACGTTTTCGTGTTCATGGATATACGATCATTAATGACGAGTCAATCCTTCACTAGTGCTCGTAACTCAAGTTGGGTCAAATTACCGTTTTACCCCTGAGTTACATCTTACTCCTTAAACACCACTGCTCCTCTAATGAACAACTCGGTTATGGTCCAACCAATAACCGGAAGTCCTTCTTAGCCAATGAGAGGGTGGGGCCCCTTGTTCAAGTCCTGGAGTCAGCATTTAAGGGAACACTCATCTACTCCCCTAAAGTCGGGGAGGAGTGAATTCCATCTTGTGAAGTTATGTTCCCAGCTCCCCACTCGGTCTCGTCCCCAAAATGGTAGGAATGTTGAGTCGGCGACTCGGGCCACTCTCACCCATACAGATCAAAGGACGAGCCCTCACGGGCAGGAGTCCATAACTCACTCAGGATTGAGAATGTGTTGCCTGGTCATCCTAAGAAATAGCAATCTGTTAGTTAACGGTATTACATCTAAAGATTGCCTATTTCGCGGTCCGGTCTTATACAAACTCATTGTACAGGATACCCCCACTCGCATGTCTCCACACGAACGACCTGGATCGAGTCGCCTGTAACCTTTACAGAGTGGGCCGTATCCATAGTGTTGCCAGGATAAGGTACCCAGCCTTATCCATATACTATAGACCCTTTAGGTTATTCACGGGATATTATCCATTCATATATCAGGGGTATATCAAATATATACCCCGTATATCAAATATATACCCAGTATATATACTGTCCCGATTACATTAAAATAACCTTGGATGTTTAGTTTATTGAATTTGGACAATGCAACGCTATGTTTCAACAACAAATTTATTGAATAAAACTTTATTGAATATACATTTGTTTTTACATAATACAAACTACGAGTTTAGGGCAACACATCCAATAGAAGCATCTCAGGTGCTGGAGAAATGTCATGCTGCACCATACAATGAACACTTCAGTGGACAACAGACTACAGCTAAAGTATTGCAAAGTGGATATTTCTGGCTTTCTGTATTTAAAGATGCTCACAAATTGGTCAAGTGTTGCAATGAATGTCAAAGAGTGGAAAATATCTCCAATAGGTATGAGATGTCATTGACATATATTTTAGAAGTTGAGTTGTTTGACATATGGGACATGGACTTCATGGACCATTTTCCCCCATCCAATGTTCATCTCTTTATCCTTGTGGCAATGGACTATGTGTCCAAATAGGTTGAGGCAATTTCTTGCCCCACAAGTGATGCCAAGATGGTAACAAAATTTCTTCTGAAAAATATTTTTATCTGATTTGGCACACCAAAGGTAATAATCAGTGATGAGGGATGAGGGATCCCATTTTGTAAATAGAGCAATGGCTGGTTTGCTGGCTAAGTACAATGTCAAACATAGAGTTGCTACAACATACCACCCAGAATCCAATGGGCAAGCAAAAATTTCAAATCGAGAAATAAAAAACATCCTAGAGAAAATGGTCAATACAAGCAGAAAGGACTGAGCTTAAGTTAGATGAAACATTATGGGACTATAGGATAGCATTTAATGTCACTGGGAATGTCCCCGTACAAACTAGTATTTGGAAAATCCTACCATCTACCGCTGGAATTGAAGCATAAATCTTTTTGGGTTGTGAAGAAGTTGAACTTTAATTACGCTGCAGCAGGGGAAGTTTGAAAGTTACAATTGCTGGAGTTGGAGGAATTCAGGAGAGATTTGTACAAGAATGCGAAGATTTATTAGGAGAATACTGACAAATGACATGATGCTCGTATACAACCCAGAAGTTTTGAAGTAGGGCAATAAGTTCTCCTCTATAATTCTAGGCTTAAATTATTCCCTGGAAAGTTGAAATCCAAGTGGTCAGGACCTTTCCAAGTTGCATGTGTAGCCCCACTGAGCTATTACAGTTAAGAAGTTTAAGTCTGAAATAGAATTCACTGTTAATGGCCAGGGACTAAAGCATTATTGGGTAGAAGGCTTGGAAATGAATCCTGGAGCACACCAGCTCATCCCTGCGTAGAGCATGGAGAATTCGAAAATAAAGGAGCCAGGATTAATTTCATCTATATTTTTTATGGCTCCCTCTAATTTAGTTAATTTCTGAAATCTAATTTTGTTTTAATAAATGACAGGTTGGTAAAAATTTGTGGTATTTAATTTGAAAATGAAGAGAGAGAAGGACAATGATGAGTAACAGTCGTGTTGGGCTCCAACAGGGCAGCAAGCAGATGCTTAAGGGCATGACAAGGGGCACCATCCCCAATTAAGGAAAGGCGGTAGAGTAAATTCAAGGTAGAGGCGGTAAAAATTTTGGCAGTGAGGTAAGTTTAAATTTTTCAAAATTCAAAACATAATTTGGAAAGTGGGAAGTCGGAAAGTTGTAAGGGATGAATTTTAATTTCTCTATTTAATTTAAAGCCCACCCTTTCAAATCCACTACCAACATTTCCAATCGTTTCATCTTCCTTTTTGCCCTTGGAATTTTGTTTCAAACACGCCCCCTTTCTGCTTTAAATTTCATGTAACCCTCTCTCACTCTACCTTAAGCATGCCCCATTACGAAACAAAGGCCAACCGGAAAGGAGCTATGGAGATTCCATTGCCCGACAGCTCTTCGGAGGACTTCACCGACGCCCACGACCAGTTGTTGGCGGTGAAAGTCTTTGAGACTCTGCGAGCTTCCCCGGTCAAGTCTGCTACACCATCGACGACGCCCCTCGCCCCTGAGTTTGACACCGAGCAAGTCCCCATCGTTAACTCTGAGGAAGAGGAGGCCCCAGCCAACCCCACCCATACTACCACCACCACTACCCCTCTCCCTCCCATTTCTTAGCCCACTAACATATCACTCCCTACATCCAGTTCACCACCACCTTCTGTAAACGAAAAGCCAAGCGCCACACCGAGTCCCCCTCTTCTCCTCCTCCCACTAAGAAATCCAAATCCTCTCTTGCTCTGAAGCCTCTGAAACCAGTGCATGCCCCATCTTCCTCCGCTTCAAGGGGAAGCAGAAACAATAACGGTAAAGTCTATTTTCTCATTTGAGAGGAAACGACAAGCTTCTGTGTCTCCTATGTAGGTTCAGGCTACACCACTTCCTCCTGGTCAAAAAGGCCAACGTTGTTGCCCCTAAGATGCCACCCTCGAGCATTTTCATTTGCCAGATGTTGTAGAGGCTTACGAGAAGTTGCGGAAGAGGGACTTTTTCATTGAAAAAGGTTTCCAGTTGGACATAGTGCCCCTTTCATCTAGGAATTTATCGATCACCAGGGCTGGGCTTACTTTTGGGCATCCACAGGGCCTTGCTCCCCCACTTGGTCAAGGACCTTTATGCAAATATCGATGCTGACAGCATCAGAATGACATTGGTATGGGAGGTCGAGGTCGATTGGAGCCCAGAGAAGATCAACAAAGCCCTCCATCTACCCTCCAACCCAAGTGCAGATTTCAACCGGATGCTTGAGCGCCCCATACAAGAGTAGTTCGGCCACGCACTGATGATTCTCGTTCACCCTGGAGCATCTTGGTCCTCCGCACCTTAAGGAGCCAGCTCCCTACCTTCTAATTTCCTCACGCTCGAAGCCAACACGTGGCTTTATTTTTTGAAATGCCGAATCATGCCTACCACGCATGATTCCTCCATGACGAATAAAAGGGTGCTACTCATGGCCTGCTTAATAGAGGGCGAAGCATCGATATCGGGTGGCTGATCCACAAAGAGATAGCTTAGTGAGCAACGAAAAGGATTAGGCATTTTTTTCCCTGAATCTCGTCTCTAAAATTTGTATGAAGAGTAATGCACCCGTTGTTTAGGATAAATAAGTGATGATAGAGAAGAGATTCATCGACAAGCCCCTTCTCGACAGATTCATGGCTTCTGACACCTCCAGGCGAAATGTTATACCGATTGGGTCCATCAATGAAATGATGGCCCACCGATCAGAATTTTGGCTGAGCTCATTGAGCTTAAGTCTATGGTAGCTATGTTGGTCGAGCAGATCACAGCCCGAGATGCCGAACTCAAGAGCCTCCTTGACAAGCTGGCGAAGTTAGATGCTCCAGCATCTTTTGCCCCACACCATCTAATAGAATCACTGTTGGAGCACAACTCTAGATCAGTAGAAGATTAGGAGCAGTAGGGCGATGGCACAGAAGAGAAGGAGAGTAAAAGTAGTTCTATATAGCCAGTAGATGTCCCTCCCTCCATCTTCTATTCTCTCTGTACTAGGGAACCCCAATCACCAACCTCAATCAAATCAAATCTTTATTTTATGCATTTATTTCGTGCATTTTAATTTATGTCTTTCAATTTATGTTATTTACTTTTCTGAAAATTTCTTTTAATATAGTTAACTTCTAAGTTAATTCTCTGATCACTCTTTTTTTTTATACTCAAAATGAATAGAAATGTCATGATTTGTGTCTCCTCTAATTTCTTAAGTAGTAAATCTGCTAGAGCATCCTAAGTATTGAATTTAGTTTTAGGCTAAAGAATCTGCTTGCAGGTAGCAGCGATCTTTGTTCTGCTCTAGCATTGGCCCAAGTATGAAAGCTCTAGCATTAGTCTGTGAGTACAATTCAAGAACAGACAGAACTTAGTTGATAACCTTCAATAACTATCCTATCTAGTCCCGCCTTTGCCTTACTATTTCTATCTAGATTTCCCTTTTCATTTCACATCCTTCTACATGTCACTCTCTACTACATAGATTATAATTGCGAAATATTACCTGTTCTATACACTATTTTTCTTAGATTAAGGTTGGGGGTATGTGGGAGCATCCTAAAAACTGTTGTCTATCGCATTGGGGACAATGCTTTCTTCTAAGTTTGGGGGTGTGCGCACTTGCTTGTATCTGTAAGAATAGGCTTATCTGTAAGACAATGAATCTTTCTAAGCCTGTAATTCAGCCCATCTAAAAAAAATAGGGCAAATTGCATAAACCACCCCTAAAGTAGGATGCCTGTGACAATTACACCCTCAAATTTTCAATTGTAAAAATTAAACCCTTAAACTATTCCAAGAGAAAAATTACACCCCTAAAAGTATGATTCGGCACAATTACACATTTAAACTTTCAATTGGAAAAATTAAACCCTCGAACTTTCATAAAGTCAGAAAATTGCACCTTTAAACTTTCAATTTTGACTCTTCTCTTCTTTTTTTACTCTCTCTCCTCCTTGTTATCCATGTCCCTACTTTCTCTCTCTAAAAGCTAGTATTCTGTGTACTGAAATTTTCTCTTCGAAAATAATGGAACTCGTCAGAGGTAAAGGAGTGAAGTAGAAAAGGAGGGACTCAACTAGGGATTCTTGAAGATTTTCGTCAGCACCCAGATGAGAGCATAGTAGCTACACTCACTTTCGTCTATGGCCACCATCACCCTCTCGTCGACTGTTGGGTTTCTTTTAATTTTGCTTCAGCCAATTTGGGGAGGGGGAATTAGAGGAGAAAACTTTGAAAGAAATTTTGAAGATGATTCTTGTCCATAAACTACACCCACACCTCTGACATTTCCGGCGAGTCCTCATTTTGTTCAAAGAAATAAATTTTCAGTCCATAAAGTACTACCTTTTAAAGAGAGAAAGTCGAGAGAGGGCGAACAAGCGGGGCGAGGAAGTAGGAGGGGAGAAAGAGTAAAAATAAATTTAATTTTTTATTCATGAAAATTTAAGAGTTTAATTTTTTACAATTGAGGTGTAATTTTTCAAACTTATGAAAGTTTGAGGTTTAATTTTTACAATTGAAAGTTGAAAGGTGTAATTGTAACATTCATCATACTTTATGGGTGAAATTTTTTCAGTTGTAACAAATTAAGTGTTTAATTTTTACAATTGAAAATTTTGGAGTGTAATTATCACAGTCATCATAATTTAGGGGTGGTTTGTACAATTTGCCTAAAAAAAAATAAAAAATCAAAGGAGGGTGCCAGTCTAGGAAGGGCTAGTAGCCCATAGTGAGAAGCTAAGAGGACATATCAAGGTAAAAGCTTAGGTGAGGTGAAAGGAGGTTTGAGAAGCGCATTGCTAGGTGAGTTGAAGTTTTGTAAAAGGAAAGTATGATAATGTTAGAGTCGTAGGAAAGATCCTTTGCTAGAGCTGGAGCAAGGATTCATATGCTCTCTTATATATGTCTTTTTAAAACTAATTTATAGGCTTAGCAGGCTGATGGGAGAGTTTTGTTGTCGCACAGTGAGTACTATATGTATATGCTGGTAGTAGGCGCGAAAGCAAAAAGCATAGTTGATACAAGAGGTAATCTCATTGGATGCAGTTCTGGTCACATTTCTAAGTTTATAGAGTAATCTTGCTTGGGGACAAGTGTTCGGATTCCTCACAACTAAGAGAAAAATAGTGCAAGTAAACACTAAATAATCCAATTGTAGTACAAAACAAGATCGTCTCCACAAGGATCACAGTTTTACTTGAAATAGTAAATCAGAAAACCAAAAAGTAAAATTAAAAATAAAATATTAAAGTGGTATGGATGTTGTAACAATAAATGATAAAAACAGTAAATGAGCAAGAATAGAGATATTCTGCGATAATATGCTGGAGCATCCAAAACGGAAAATAGATTGAAATGTGAAAAGATGCGATATAAAGGTAAATCGAGGGGAAATCACTCTAATGATCTCATTCACGTCTAGCTATGCTCTGGTAAACTCAAAATGCTGAATGCCCAAACAGACATGGCTTTCTCCCGAGATACCCAAACATGTTTAACCCAACTCCTGTTGTAGACTAAACAAACAATACATACAGTTTATACGCACGAAAGGGTGAGTCTCATCCCTGAGTACTCACCATTCTACTTCAGAGAGAGAAATCTAACGCAAATAGAGGCAAACACGTAACACAAGGACTTTCTCAAGCCTCAAGTGACCATAGCGCACTAATAATGTTGGCCAAACAAAATCAATAAGATGAAAGAATAAAAACACCTTTATTAAATCAGCATAAATATATATGAGTTACTAAAATATGAATAAACGAGAGCTACAGCAAGTTCATCCCCTTGAGGGTGGGGTTTAGTTCATGCTAAAAGACAATAAAACAATGGGTAGAAAAGAAATGGAGCTCATTGAGTAAAGAAGATTTTGTAGCAGCAAAGGTTGCCCCAGCTCAGTGACAAAGCACAGGCCAACTTCCTCCTCCTTCAGCTTCCTCCTCCAAAAATGGGCAAGGAATGTTCTCCAAATTTGATGCCGAACTTGATTTTCTGTTATGGGGCTCTCTGTGGCAGCTCGGGCACTATTCTGCTATTTATATCAGGTCCTTAAAATTAAGGCAGCACTAGGAAGCTGTACGAACACGGTAAAAAATGGTGCAAATCAGTTACTGTGCAGTCATTTATGCTGGAACATCCAACAGACACCAAGCTCCAGCATCGCAACTCTTTCAGTCAGGCTCCAGCATAGTCATCCCAGATTCTTCAATTCCTATTCAAAAGCATTAGAATTAAGCTCAACTTCAATCAAATTGCAGATATTGAGAATTATAACAGCTTAGAACTCAAGCTTGCTAATTTTTATTGATCTCTTGCTAATTCGACAAGGACCCTCACATTTATACGCCATTATTACCCAAATTATGCCACAAAATACTCTCTTATGGAGAGTTAGCAACAAGCAAGGTTTTAAGTTTTGGGGGTGTGATAACTCTCCATAAGAGAGTGTTTTGTGGCCTAATTTGGGTATGAATTGTGTGGAATGTGTGGATCCTTGTTAAAATACCATGGATAATATTAGAAATCATTTAGTTAGGCCATTAAGCTGTTAGAATTCTAATTTCTTCAATCTGAATGAATTATGCTGAATTTATTGATGGTTTGTGTAGGAATTGTAGAATCTGTAGAGGATAAGCTAAGTGTTGTCAAAGCTTTGAAGGTGTTGCTGGAGTGTGATTGGAAGAGCATCTATTTTGGAGTTTAAGATCACTCAAATGCCGTAACACTTGTGATTGGGCAGTAACTCTTCACATCTACTTTTCACCGCATCCGTACAACTTCCAGAAAGTGCCCTAAATTATAAGGTTAATATATAAGGAAATGATACCCTAGCTGCAAAAAGGGGAACATAACAAAGATTCATTTTGAGAGCATTGATTTCAGAGAACATTCATCATCTTCTCACTATCTTTCATCGAAGAAGGAGCTGGGGAGGCTGGCTGTTTTCCTTGGAGTCAACATTCTGCTGTTGAGGAGGCTTCTCGTTCTCTGCTGTCTACTTCAACGATGGAGACCATTTCTTATCTTCTCATTTCTTTCTTTTCTTCTGCTTTGAACTAAACCCCACCTTCGAGGGGATGAGCTTGTTGTAGCCTTGTTGTTTGTTGTGTTTTGGTGACCTTAAATACTATTTTAATAGAAGTTTTCTTATTCTTCCATCTCATTGAATTTGTTTGACCAACTTATTTAGTGTGTTTGCTTGTTTGAGGCTTGGGAGAGTCCTTGTTGAGTGTGATTGCTTCTATTAGCTTAAGACACCTTTCTTTGAAGTATGATGGTAAGTACTCATGGATGAGATTCAGCCTATTGTGCCTATAGATTGATTTTATTGCTTGCTTTCATTACAACGGAAGTTGGGTTAAAGCATGTTTGGGTATCTCGGGAGAGAACCACGACTGTTTGGGGATTCATTATTTATGGGTTGCTAGAGCATAGTTAGCAAAATGGTGAAAGCATCTTAGCGAATCCCCTCGATTTACATTAAAATCGTTTCTTCTTTACAACTACTTGTTCTCTGTGCTGGATGCTCTAGCATTGTACCTAAAGATCTCAGTAGCTGTCTTATTTTACTGTTTTTACAATTTACTTTTAAATCAGTTACAATACTTCAATCAAACCATTTTTATTTTACCTTTTGGTATTCTGAACTACTGAATCAAAATATAGCTCAAATCCTTGTGAGATGACCTTGTTTGGAACTACAATCGATTATTTAGTGTATAGTTACACTAATTTTCTCCTAGTTGTGAGGAAGCGAACACAAGTCGGCGTATATTTTTCGAACTTGATTGGTTGTTCCATCTTGGCTTTGGGTCGTCCTGAGCTCGACTCCTTGCACGCGGATGAGGTTTGGTCGGATGTCTTACCTTTGTCCCTTCACGAGGACTCCACATGTTTCTTGCCCATGGTTTGTGCCTCGAGCAGCTCCTCCCCCACTATATGTTGTTGTATTCGAGCCATGAGTTTTGCCATGGTGTCGACCTGGAACTCGCCCAGGGCAATCGTCAACGCCCACCGAGCCAAGCTTTCATCACAGTTCGTACTCAGAGGTGTTCCATAGTGAATCGGTCCATGTAGGTTTTTAAGTCCTCATCTCGCTTCTATTTTACGGACATAAGATAGGTCTCGTTTGCCTATTGACACATGAGTAGTGGAACTGGTCCACGAACTTTCGTGCAGGGTCCTGGTACGTTGCTATGGAATATTGGGGCAAATTTTGGAACCATTGTCAGGCCAGACCGATGAGTATTTTGGAGAAACCTCAGTACTATTCAGCGTCGTTGTACCCCGTCCCCCTCATGGCATTGTTGTATGATGTGGCATGATCCATAGGTCTATCAACCTATCATATTTGTCTATCGCAACCCCTTGAAGCTTTAGGGAGTTCCACGGCCAGCACGTCGGTAGTGATGGCTCCTAAGTTATCTTTAGAGGCTCGTAGTGGACCATGGATCCTTTGCTCCCCGTCTCGAGTTAGGTCCGCACTCTGTTGAAGATTTCCTCCTTGATGCGGTCCAGCTTCTCTAGGTCGATCATAATGCGGGACCCACTTGGGTGTTTGGATGTTTTGGTGTTGGTCTGGGACTCCACGTTTGAGCTAGTCAGCCCGTACTTATGCCACTTGGCATTAATCTTATCCCAGAGGTCCCTCGAGCCATCGATGAGTCCGAGTGCTACAAGGGGGTCCTTGTCGGCAGGGCCTTCTTTCGACACAACCCGGGGTTCCCCTTCAGCGATCTCACTGGTGCCCCCATTTTCGTTTGTAGAGTTAGGGGGTTCTTCAGGCCCCATCGGTCAAGATCACATCGATCAATCGCCCAACTGTTGATGGTGAATTTTATGGAGGTCCACATGTCCCTCAGATGAGAGTGTTCGTCGAGGAGCAAATGAGCTTGCAACCAGAAAACTCGACATCGGTGCAGTGCCCCACCTAATATACTCTGATGCTTAGGTAGTAATCAGAGTAAAAAGAAATAGGAGTAGACACCTTAGGGTTTAAGTGACAGATTTTTCACTCACTTGGTGGTGATGGGGTTCTTCCCTTTTATAGTCATAGATGGCCGACCAGAAAGGATGATGGTTTTGGGCTCAGGGAGCACGCCGAGTTGTACGAGGCATTGACAGAGAAAGGGGGACGTTTCTGACAATCAATGTGTGGTGCCTCTGCCTGCTGGTTTGCGGCTGTGACAGGTTACAGTCCTCGACGTCTCTCCAGTACAGCTATAGTGGTGACGTGCCCGTACGCACGCGCAACGTATGATGATAATCGTCTGTGGTCCCGCACTTTGTTGTCGCTCCTACTGCTTGACGCGTATCCTGCTCGGATTTTTCCCTCAACAAAACTTATAAATGTTATCTTATTTTAAATATATATTTAAGACAAAAGTACTATGGTTACTTTGAGCAGCATAAGCATCTATTCCATTTTCTTTTTCAACATAAAAGCATCCTAGGCTTAACCGTATTTGTGGATTTCAACATTAGTTTTCGTCAAAAAAGTTAGAGGTTCAAATCCCCACCTCACATATTTTTTAATTAAAAAGTGCACATTAAATATGAATGGTACCGTGATTATGTGCTTGCTTTTTTTTTTTTTTTGTACTACGACATGTGGAAATGGAAATTCTCTAGATTCCAACCTTTTGATTGAGAATTTATGTCTTGTTGAATAATGATTAAGTTGACTATGTGATGAATGAGAGTTGATTTTTGTGGTTAGATTTGTATTTAAAATTTTAAATACAACAAATCCGTAAGATTGAGTGATACCCCACCTCTTTGATATCAAAGAACTTTTGAATTTGACTCATGGCTTCTCAGTCATAACTTGGAATGAATCATGAACCAATAGTCCATTCTCCTTGATGATTCAAAACTTCTTGGCCTCTCTTAGAAAATACTTAAAAAGATCTCTTGGAAAATACCAAAAAAAGGATCAAATCAAAGACTAGATTGCAAAAATAAAATCACAAAAATTCAGGAACAAAATAATACCCTAATGCTTGGGATACGGTGCGGTCAAGTAGCATGCGGGTCCCTTGATTTCGGTTGTTATTGTTTGGGGGTAATGTTCCCAAACACTCTTTTATTGCTTGGTTGGCGATTTGTGATTGGCTGGGGTGGAGTCTCGTGATCACTTATTTTTTTAGTGTCCTTTTAGTATTGATGTTTTGGGTGCTATGATTTTTTTGTCAGGTTCTTTGCATATTATTGGAGGTTGGTCCTTGGAGCTTGATTGAGTTTGTCACATCAGTGCAGGCAACTCTCTGCATCGTCGTGTGTGGTAGCTGGCCTAATCGGCGACTATTTACCATATTTGGAAGGAATATAATGCACGGATCCATGGGGACCTTCTAAAACAGCTTCCATCCTGTTTCGTGTTATTCAGAGTGGTGTCTATTTTCGGTGTACTACTTGGCCTAGTAGTTGTTGCTCGTCTACCCAACCGATGGTTATTTCACCTTGGGATTTATTATGTTGATTGTTATTTTTTTGTTGCCTTGCTCGGGTTTTTGTGACGGCTCTTTGCTGGCTTTTGGTTGTTTTTTGTTTTGTTGGCGGGGCCTGTCTCGTATGTCTTGACTGAGGTCTTCTTTTTTCCTTTTAATAAATCTATCTTTCCAAAAAATAATAATAATAATAATAATACCCTAAAGTATAGTATATTATTACAATGTGGTTCCTCTCCTTATTTCTACACTATTGGTACTTACTATTAGTGTGTAGAAACCAATCTAAACCGAACCAATTCGGTCTGATCTTTGATTGATTTATTTATTTAATATAACAAGTGAAGGTAGAGATTCAAGCTCACAATATATTGGTCAAAAATTGATGTCTTAACCAGTTGAACTATGCTAAAGTTAATAGTCTGACTTTTTATTTGATGATTCACGAAACTAAGCAATTAATTGAAACTATATATCACAATTAAAAAAAAATCATTTCATACCTCTAAACTTGACCAATTGAGTTATTTTATTATTATTATTTTTTTTTTTTGAGAAAAACCAATTGAGTTAATTAAAACTCAATTTCATCAATTAAACCCATGAACTTTTACAAGTTAAGTCGATTCAAATTCTAAAATAATAATTTATCAATTAAAACTGTAAAGTGACTCAATTTATAACATTTGAATTTTCTTTAGAAGAATGCTAGTTAAATGGGAAGTGTATGTGTGAGGACTGTTCTTTTATATTTGAGAAAAAAGTAGTGAAAAGAACAACATCCCATTTATCACGTTCTTCACAAGAATCTGAAATACTAGAAAGAATAGATACGACATCCTCATCGGGCCAACCCGATGTATAGAGCACCTTACTCCTTTAAAAGAGATCTTCATCATCGTGTGAACGGAATGCAAACTAAAAAAACACAACGAGATACGGTGATGTGAGTATTAGAAAAATGAGGTCTAGTAGAGTGATAAGGCTATTCATCAAGAATACCATTATGAAGGCAATAAGTTGGAGTTCAATTACATTTAGATACTTCATTAATACTTTGATTACGATTATATTGTTAATATTATCTGACGAATAAAACCCAAATCTAGAAACCAATACTAACATAATCATACCACTTCTACACCCATCTCCTTGGATATTTCATTCAAATAGTCACCCATTTGAAAGTTTTTCCTAATTATTTGATGTGAGATCCAACGCCATTGAAAAAGATTATTTAGGAAGGAAATGAATAGTGTGAGAAAAAGTAGTTGCTCTGGAGCACTGGATTTTCCACACAGTTTGTGGCGAAAATACCAATGAAATCTTAAATGTATAATGGGCCTGGATTTTACTTCTAGCAATCAAGTAATACACACATCTACAAAATTCCAGAACAATTCACCTAAATACAAATTCATGTGAACAAAATTCAAAGCTACCATGCCATAAAGAGCTTAGAAAAAATGGATTCAAAATCATAGTAATCAACCACATAAAATTTAATATACTTTGAATGTCTTGGAAATACCAAAAACTAAAAAAGAAAAATATGAATCTTAATTAACTTTGTGTTATAAATCAAATAACTTTTTTCGAGAAAAAAAAAAAAAAAGGAAGAAGTAAGCATGTCGTGGACAGTGATCGAGTGTATACATATCGTAAATGAATGTTTCTGATCTAAAAGTTTCAAATGACACATACTGTTGGTAAAGATTATCGAGTTTTCTTAAGGTCCCTAGTTTTGGATGTGTCAACACTGTCACTTCCTTCAACGCTAGAGGAACTTTCAGCCATTTTTAGTCCACTAGAATACTTTTTAATCCTCCAGGAAATAAGAATGCTTGACCCAATACCAAGTACAGGAAAAATGTATGACCATATCTGAGATTTCTGAGAGCCAGACGCTGAAGCAACAGCAGCACCGGCAAGACTGCCAATCGACGTGTTCTGCAGTATCATTGGCAGGCATCCAATTACAGTTGGCAACAGAAAATCTAGAAAGAACCCAACTTTGGTTGCAGCAAGAGCGTAATTTATAACGTATGAAGGAATCGGTGAAAATCGGGCGAGAAGGACAAATTTCCAACCATCTTGCTCTACTCCTCTAGAAAGAAGATGGAAGTATTTGTTCCTCTGGGCCCACTCCATAGCTGATTTTGAATTCCTAAAAAGTAACCTGAACAAAAGATGATCTTAAATTGAGATCGAGGGGATGGAGAATAGAAATTCATAAGAACCAACAATGACACTCTTCAAACATTAGAGAAGATATTATACTGAAACATTATATGAACAACCAAATACAGGCCAGGCCGCCAGATTAACATGTTGACCCCCACCCTCATATTAGGATAACATTTTTCTACATGGGGTAACAACTTACAAATAGAACATGTTACAAAAAGGTAAAGCAATTTATCTGTCAAAGTAACTTTGAATGGAGTTTCATCTTCACTACATAAAACTCTATTAGCAATGATATTTTAACATTCCTAAACGGTTTCTTCGACGCATTGAGGACAGGTAAAGCAATGAAGGGTTGTATAATATGGACACTCTTCGTTTAATAGTAAAGTTGAAAATGAGTGTCTTATTGTTCCATCAAGCCGGACTGCAATGAACATGGAGTTGCAGGTACAGGTAAAGAATCCACAGCTCTCTAGCATGCATTAAAGGAAGTTGGACTCTTCCTTGAAAGAGCAGAAGCTCATCAATGGAAGAAGTCGATGCTTTTATAGATCAGTGGATCGACTACCAGCAAATCTGTGTTTGGAGACCTCTTTTAAATGGAAGAAATCCTTGATATTGCCTTGGACAAGGCTATTTGGAAATCAAAAATTCCAAGATTGTTTGTACACTAGCAACAAATTGCGGAAAAAGTTTCCTAACTATGTTTTGTGATTTGTCCACAAGTCGGTGCCTCTTAATAAAAGATCCTCAAACTAGACTGCCCTCTTGTAATTTTTCATTCTTCTCGATGAAAGTTTGGTCTTTTCTCAAAAATAAAAAAATAAATAAAAGATCCTCAAAATACTAGAATTGCCTCTACTTTCAAGTTTCACAGCTTCTTTGCAGCTTAAAGTTGAGGGAAGTCGTTTAGTCAATTTAACCTTTGTTGGTATGGTAACTCTCATTCATCTTCCCTGTGCCAATCCCTTTAGAGAGCAGGCAAAACTCTATGGTATAATGCTATCATGGTGTTACTTAGGAGGTAAAACAAATCAAAGGGTGTTTCAGGACACTCGTGCTACTGTTCAAGCCTTTGGAGACCTAGTTATACTCTCTTCCTCTAATTGGTGCACTTTGTCTAAAGAATTTCGTCACCACAATATTTTGATGATCTATGCCAATTGGCATTACAGAGAACTTCTCATCTACCCTTCAAAATTATATCAATGGAAAGTTTCTGTTTCTGTTCCAAAATAATCTGAAAACTATCAAGTGGTAGCACCTGAGTTACCCTACTCCATACAGCCAGCGTCATAGACAATATTTCTGCCTTCATCATTCAATTCACTAACCAAAACATCTTCAAAGGTTACAACAGATAGTAAGCCCCCTCAATTCTTTAAACAATATCCAAGAACAGAAATTAAACAAAATTTATATCAATCTGTTTATCTACACTGAATAAAGACGTCATTTAACTTCTAGCGTCAAAACAGAGTAATCCATTTTCAAGAAATCTGACATAAAATTAAAGACAAACACATAATACCCCCAATTACACACTACAAGCAGACAATTTACCCGCATCAGATCACAAGCCTCACATGAATTCGGCGTTAAATTTAGAAAAGCAAATGAGAAAACGAGAAGTGTTTGGAGATACCTGCCGATCCAGAAGGAAAGGGATGCCCCAAGCACCTTGGCAGAGAAAACGCAAATGACGGCAGGGAAGAAGCCGAAGAGTAAAGAAGCAGTGGCTTCGAAGAAGACGGCGTAGGGCAAGCAGAGGGCAAGTGTGAAGGTATGGATGCCGACATACGCAGGCATGGCCCATATCCCCAATCGATCGGACCATTGGCCGACCACCTCGATTGCCGCTTCTTTGTCAATCTCCCATCCGTATCGCTTCCCCAATTCTCTCAGTATGGCCACCACCGCCACTGCGGCGGCCAATTTTGACCACCGTCTCCACCCAGCTCCCATTTTTCCCTTGAGATTTGATTCTGGTTAAAACCCTCCGACGCCGAGACTACCACCGACCGTCTCCCAGATTCATACGGTTTCTGTGGAAAATGCCAACACTGGAGATTGACGATTGTGCAGCAATGGAATCGACCCAATTCTCTTAGTACGTGGGCCGTAAGTGGGGCCTGGATCTTTGACCCACTCATTTCCGTGTATACAACCAGTGTTTTTACTTTGAATTTACAGTATATTGAAAAATGGCCAAATCATCTCAAAAGATTAGAAATTAATAGACTATTTGGAGACTCTAATTATGTACCAAATTTAAACTTTCGTCGTTAAATAACCTTATTTAAGATGGTACCCATCACCAATTTACCATTATATCATTGTTACATTTTAAATCCCTATTTTATCCGTAATTAGACTTTCCAAAAATAAAACTTACCAAATCCCCAAAATCCTCCATTATTGCAAATTTTCAAAAAAATCATCCTCCTTTGGCCGTTTCTTCTTCCTTTCTTGTTTTCTCTCCTCCCACAAACACTACTGTTTCCGTCCGTTCGAGCTTCTTCCTCGTCGCGGAGCAGATCCTTATAGCTTCTTCTTCATCATCAGTCGTCCGTCGACCGTTCGAGCACTCCGTTTATCCCGAGGTTTGTTTAGTCACCGATCGGAAGGCCATAGCAAATCTATCGTAAATCAATGTGTCATCGAATATGCTCGTTTGTCGCAGGTTGTCAACGAATCTTTATAGAGAATGCTGTCATCTGCAAAGGGAACCACACTGCCGCTGGGTCGCCAAATTTGAGTGGTGCGAAATTTAGGTATGAATTCTTCTATATATATGCGGATATAATATATATCTACAACTAAGTACCATTTTGGTAGTTGTAGGAACTCAATAGTCGAATATATTTTATATTTATCATATAGGTTTATCTTGTAATTATATTAGATTGCATTTGCTAGGTTAATGTTAATAAGAGCAATTCATAATAATGAAGTATGTGTTAGGGGGGTGTCTAAGAATAGGTTAATGTTATATGCATATCTACACTATATAAGTTTATATGAGATTGAGACTTCAATAGTTAAAGATTATATCTAGATATATTTTATATCTATTATTAAATACGAAATTGCAAGATACAATAATCCAGTCTTGTTGTTTTTTGTCGCTGAAAACTTTTGATGTTATACTTCCTAATATCATTAAATTGTGGGTAAATCGTTGGTATATTGTTCAACTATTTTGAATTTGAAGTCATGGGTAAATCTATACATTAATTAATTTAGAAATTGAAATCATGATAATCTTTTTGTAATTAATATAGGTTATCCATATACTAATCTCATTAATGTATATGAATGAGTGAATTAAATGATTAAGGAAAAAATTGGTATGGGACCCACAATAATTTAAAGATTATGTCAACAATTTAGGTATTTAAATCTTTTAGATTTCAACCAAAAAAAATTAACAATAATAAATATAAATGCAATAAATAAGGGTAAAATTGGTATTATAAAAAATCCTACACGCATAAATCTAAAAGTGTAAAATTGGAAAACTTTGTGAAAATAAGTTTTTAAAAGAGCCCTCCGACATTAACTCAATCATCTTTGATAATGAAAAATGTACATTTATATTCTTCTAACTCTTTTGCAAGTGTGATATTTGACATTTTTACCCTTCTATTTAATTATTAGTTTTAAAATCAAAATATTTAACTTCAATTATTTTCCCTATATTCTATCTCTCCTTGATTCTAGTTTTTTCCCAACCACTATTATTATAAACTTAGATATATATGGAGATAGAATTCACCAATTATAAGGAGACTTCACATTGAGGGAGACGATCAAAGAGGGAATCTATCGAAGTTGAGTTGACAAAATAGTAGAATCGAGCGAGGGAACAACAGTGAGGCAAGACAGTGGGTGATAGAAATGGGATGCAAAAGGCACGACGGAAGGTGGAGGATAAAGGAGATGGAAGCCTATATGTCGAGTTTCCATAGTTTGTGTATCTTTTCTTGTTTGAGGTTAGAGTGTTTTATATTTTTTTATTAATTGTTCATAAAAATATACCTTATTTCTTCACACTATTTGTATTTATTTAGTTCATCTAGTTCACTGTATTTGTTGCTCTCTCCTTATTTTTATATGTTTATTAATTGTTCACAAAAATATACTTTATTTCTTCACACTATTTGTATTTCTTTTAGTTGATATTGTTCAATGTATTTATTACTCTCTCCTTATTTTTATATTTTTTATATTAATTATTCACAAAAATACATCTCTCTTCACCATATTTATTGTTGTATTTGTTCTTCTTTTCACTGTATTTGTTGTATGTTTGTGTTCACCGTATTTGGTATACTTTTGTTTCTATGTTCACCATATTTGTTGTCTATATTTGTTATACTTTTGTTTATCTATTCATCATATTTGTTGTGTTTTTGTTTCTTTATTTACCGTATTTTTTATTTGTTGTTTTTATTTCTTTGTTCACCGTACTTGTTGTATTTGTTTGTTTGTTCACCATATTTAATGTATATTTAATGTATTTGTTATCCATTTGTTCTAGCTTGAGTGTTAGTATTTCTATTTCTAATTAAATTTTGTTTATTAGTGTTTATTAGATATTATTTTTTTCCTTAGATTTGTTAGTACAATCCTCTCGTTGGAAAACTATTTGAATTGAAAAATATAGGTAGGATTCTAAAAATATTTGAATTTTCCTGGTTAGGTAGGATTCTCCAAAAAGAAAAAATAACAATTCCTTTTAAAATTATTTTAGAAGAGGGTAATTTCGTCCCTCAAATATTGGTACAAATCTTTCCAATTTTACGTTGGGCATTATTGAAAATTATGAGTTGTTTGGCCATATTTTGAAATTCCCTATTTTAAATGGTCATATCTATTGTGACTCCTTTTTACTTTGGTTAAAATACTTCGTCTTATTTTAATCTGACACTCTGATTTTAATAAATCAGAAAACTAGCCCTATTAATTTGAAGTTAATTTTTAGGGGCACCTTCAAAAGTAAAAATAAAATAATAAAATAATAAGAATTTATGAAAAAAAAATAGCAATAACTTCTCAATTTAAAATACCCAAATTTGAAAACCCACAAAAGAGCCCCTATATTCTTAATAAACATGGAGTCTAAATAATTATATACCTAATATATATATTTGATTTGATGTACCTGATTATGAGCATATACCAATAACATACTTGATATGAATATTGTTATACCTTATATATTACTTCTCTTCGCGGTATTCAATTTCTTTTATTGAATTTTATTGTGTTATTATAGATTTTATATGAAATCCTTGTCGTTTATAACCTAAATGCATGTCTCATATACCTAATATGAATGTTAATATACCATTGTTATACCTGATTTATTATATTACTAAAAAAATCAGAGAGTGTCCAATTGCTTGTTGACACGGGAGGGAAAATAAGAGTTTGGGGTGGTAAGATTTACCACGCTAGCCCTATGGTAGTGATGGTTGGTTTTATTACTCTTTGAGTGCCTTTACGCTTAGCGTTAGAAAGAGGTGCTTCTATAACAAAGGGCTAAAACTAAGCAAACTTACTTCAGAAACTTAAATGAATCAATTCTCATTTGACCCACTCTTCCAACCGCGTTCTCAAGGGCAGGCTTGAATGTAAACTATTGAATTCCAACTTTAAGTCTTTCGACTCTAAACTACTGTGTGCCTATTTGGAGCTTTTCACAGGCAAAATCAAACATAAGTTTGATTACACCGCGTTCGGTTTGAGATGGGCGATGAAAATTTTAATAAACATTAGCACGAATTTTCGTTCTTTTTTACCCTTTTTCATGCAAAAGTTGACCAACTAACTTCTTGGTCAATTGTTTTTTTCAGCATCCTAGTCTCCCATATATCTTAGAATTTTCCAGCAATTGGAAGCCACTTCCAATGACGAAGCTGATAAATTGATATTACCCAATAATTGTGACTGTTCATTTTTACCAGCCAACTCCCCTATTTCTATCTTCCCTGTCATAGCTTACCATTATTTAGAACTTCTTTAATATTTTTAGGGGCACCTGATTATAAGTGTTGATATATCAGTTATATACTTGATATGAATGCTAATATACCAATGATATACCTGATATATATACTTGATTTGATAGACCATTAATATATCTAATTGCCTGATTTGATATATCATTGATATACTGATTATAAGTGTTGATCTACCAATGATATACCTAATATGAATGCCGATATACCAATAATATACATGACATATTGTGTCTCTTTACTATGTTCGAAATTCTGACTGAATAATATCGTGTTATTTACATATTTTAGATGAGAATGCTCGCCTTTTGTAACCTAAATGCAGGTCTTTTACCCCCTGTTTGGAACCTCCGATTTGGAGGGTGGATTTTGAAATCATTTCATGTTTTTGGATAACTAAAGAAAAAAGAATTTGAAATCCTAAAATGATTTGAAATTCAATTTTTCGTTCAAATATTTTCCGTTCCAAATAGGTCGGATTTGTGAGGATTTCAAGTTTAAACTTAACAAATTCCGATTTTGCCTTACTTTGGTGGAAAAAGAATACGTATTACTCCAATCTTAATCTCCTTTGCAGATCATCATCAACTATAATATCTTAATCTCCTTTGCAGATCATCATCAACCAAATTCGTTTCAAATTTAGATTTGTCCTTTTTTTTTTAATCCTAATAACTATAAACTGACTCTCCGTATACATTTTTTTTCATCACCATTCAAATGAACTAAGGTTTATTTTCTATTTTATTTTTGGTGTATTTAATTTTCTCATATTCCAATATTTTTTAGATCTTTATGTGTATGTTTTTTTATATATTTTTTCTTCTTTTTTTTGTTTTTAATATTTGAATCTAGAGTTGCTAAAAAAAAAACTGAATCGAGATATTTACAAAGTTTTTTTTTTCAATTTAGTTTCTAAAATAAATGTGATATTGACAAGTTTGAACTTTTGTTAGGTTATTAAATTATTTATGTTCCAGGGTTGAAATGACTAGTTTATATTAAAATATTATATTATTAATAATATAATATTCTGCAAACTATTAAGGGTGTAATAGTAAAATGTTATACTTTTTTTTTTTCATTTCTCGTGAACATCCAAACAATAAATTTTAATTTTAATAATTTAGAATCATTTTGGTTCCCGACGCAATTAGGAATTCTAAATTATTTCCGTCATTTAAAATCCTGGAATTTGAAATCATTTCCTACCAATTCCAAAGGCCAAAGGTAGCATTATACCTGATATGAATGTTAATATATTATTGATATACTTGATTTGTTATATTACTGATCGAATCAATAACACTGATATACTTGATTATGTGTGCTGATATACCAACGACATACCTTATATGAATGATAATATACTAACGATATAACCAATGTGAATGTTGATATACATTGTATATATATATATATATATATATATACCTGAAAATAAGGAAAGGTAAAATCGAAATAACTAAAAAACCGAAAATCGTATTTCAAATATTTTGCCATATTTGCAATATCTAAAAGTTGTTGCTATATTTGTAAATATGGCAACTTTTTTAGAAGAAATTGCGTTAACCGACCTTAATTTGAGAGTGTAAATGAGATATGACCACCTTTTGAAAAACTTGTTATTCTAACCTTTTGATGAGTCATCATCTCGTGAAATTTAAGGACTTGAGATTTTTTTTAATCGATTTTTTTCTATTGATTGTCCATCTTCTCTCCCCTACCCCATCACTTGGCATGCACCATTTACTGAAATTTAAGGATCTAAGATTTTTTTAATCGATTCTATCTCTATATTGCTCGGCCATCTCTCCCTCTGTGTATCAATTCCATGTTGGGGAAATTATAAATAACAGAGGTAATTGGATTAAATATTGAGAAACAAATACGTAATCAATTAGGTTGAGGCGTAGATATTTCACTCTCTTTGACGAGATTCAAGCCCTTGCAGTATGTATTTCTTTAACAACCATCAGTAGGTATTCTCTAGTCTGTCCTTCCCAAGATACAACAACCCTATTGAAACACTGTGTAGCTCAAACAACTCTACAATTAGAGACTACTCTACAATTAGAGGTTGACGCCAAAGCTCCACCAAAAAAAGACAAAAAGACAAAAAAAAAACAAAAAAAAACATCTCTTTTGGCCAATTGATCTTAAAAGAGCAAAATAGATAATAAAAAAAGTAAAGAAGTAAGTATGAGTTGTAGGTTGTGTTGGTTTTATTTTGAGGGTGCGGTAGGGGAGGTATTTATAAGAAATTTTTTATCTATAATTTAATATATAAAAAAATAACCTCTCTTTCAAAATAAATTTTCATTCTTAAAAAGATTAAAAAAAAACTCTCAAAACTTAACCTCTTAATTTAAATACTAAAAGAAACTCATAATTTGATATTAATAAATAATAAAATGTAACTCTCACTCATTTTAATATTTAAAATAATCAAAATTAATTGACCAAAACAAAGATAATTATGCATCAACTATGCATTAAATCTTTACTAGTCAAATAATAATCCTTACTCCAACAATTAATAGTGTTCTCTGACTTGAACTCTAACACTAAAGGGGGAAATAAGAATTATTATCCACACGTAATCATCCAGATGTTAGACATGAACTTTAATGGTTATCAATTTAAGGTATTGTATTGATACAAATATTTTTGTGGGTTTATTTAAAGTTAAGCTTTTATATCCTTAAAGAGAGCAGTTGCGCACTCACTCATATAGGTAAAATCTGTCAAGGGTGCTCCTATAACAACGACACCTCACTCATAAGAGCTTCAGGATTTATTAAGAGTTTATTGAAAAACTCAACCCTCCAAAACGTTAATAGGATTAGTCCACTCACATTATATGGATTGATCGATATATATAAACAGTACATTTTTACGGCAACCTTATAATTCGTTTTTCCTGTTAAACCTAGTTCTTAGAATCTATGATCACTTGGTGGGTATCCTTGTATATGGCTCGTGACTAGCAAATACTTCAACCTCATCTCCCTCAATGTGTTTCATAGCTTTTCTTTAGTCAAGGCCTTTGTCAATGGATCTACCAGATTATCACAGTAATTCACATTAATAATTCCATTGCTCGAATAAGATCTCACAGTACTGTATTTTCTTCTTATAGATCTAGATTTACCGTTATAAAAACGATTTTTTACTCTACCAATTGTAGCAGTTCTATTACAATCAATGAAAATTGGAGGTATTGGTTTCTCCAATATTAGAATCTCATATAACAAATCTCTTAGCCTAGCCAACTTACTGCCTCACTAATTGAAGCTAATGCAATAAGCTATGCTTCCATAGCAGAGTTCACAATAATTATTTATTTTTTAGATTTTCAACCAAGAGTACTACCTCCTAAATATAAACCCTGTAGTGGATAGAGAATCACCTCACAATGTATTTCAATTAGCATTAGAAAATTCTTCAACAATAGCAGGATATTTTCTATATAATAAAACATAGTCTTTTGTGGCCAATAAATATTTCAGAACATGTTCGATGGCATGCCAATGCTCTTTACCTAACTGACTTGTAAACTTGCTAAGAAGTCCTACGATGTATGCAATGTTAGGTCACATACAATCAGTTGCATATCGTAGGCTACCAATCACGTCGGCATACTCCTTTTGATTTATTACATCACTTTCACTTTCAACGGGAAACAAGTGAATACTTAAATCAAAAGGAGTAGACACATGCTAAAGCGAGTATAGCTCAGCGGTAATTGACATTATCTCTAACTAAGATGTTGTGAGTTCGATATGTAGTTTGTTCATAATAAGGGATAAAATTTTGAATGCATTCCTTCAACTCTTTATTCTAGAGCGGCTAACTTGCCCCCTTGTTTCTCTCATTCCCCAGCATGATAGATGTTCTTCCTGATCCAGAACTCGTCGATTCATTTCACCCAAAACTTCAACGGGTAAGACCAGTTCTCGACTCACCTTCCTCCAAGTTAGAATAGGAGGTCGAATTTTGTAGTTTAGAGTTGGATTTTTTTGCATACGTCTAAGGTTGAGCTTCACTCTCTATTTATAAGAGTCAAATCCTAATCCCTCCAGGAAACCTAATTACATGAGCTTTGTAGCATCATCGTGGGCCAGATGTTGGGAGAAAGGGTTATCGGCCCATTACTGATCTTCACTGTACGGGCACAGGGCCCATCCTCTTAGGTCGTTGGATGGCCACCGGTCGATAACTGGTCGATGATCGAGACCTAGTCGTCCATCGAGCCTCTAGGTCTTTCTGCTCTTTTTTCCTTCAACTTGAATCCATATTGAATTTCCTCTCTGACCACGGGCTTGTATCTCATTTGTGGTGTCCAACTGTATTCTTCCCGTAACAATATAAATATGTAAATACCTCATATTTTTTCTTTTTAATTTAAGTTATTCGGGCCTTATTTTATAACCATTTTATTTTTAGTTTTATGTTATTGAAAATTAAGCTTACAACAACTACTTCTACCTATGCATTCATTTATTTTGTTTTATCAAACCTTTTATAAACGTTTTCAAAATATAGGTCAAAATAATTTTTTTTTTAAATTAGTTTCCAAAAATTAGTTTTTATTTTTAAAACTTGGCTAAGAATTCAAATATGTGTTTGAAAAAAGATGGAAAACATACCAAGAAATAGCGAGAAAACAAGCATAGTTTCTACCAAAATCGTTATTAATTACAAATTATAAATTTCTTATTCATAAACTTTAATATTTCCTACCTAGATATTGGTTGTCCTATATGCAAATTAGCCGGAGAGTACAGTTCATGCTGTCTAGAAGTGGAAGTATAAATGCAAGAGATCTTTGTTCCCTAATGTGTTTGCTTGCCAGTAGAAATTTGCTGGCTTCTTCCGAGCAATTTCATTGCAAATGCATTTGCTTCTATCTTAAATACGAGGTGGGTCTGGCTGTTTGAAGCTGTGAACTTAATTATATTCTGAAAATTTAGGGTCCATTTGCTAACGTTCTCGTTTCTTGTTTCTTGTTTCCATTTTCAATTTGTTATAAAACATAAATATAAATAATGTTTGATCATTAGTGAATTCATAGGTATTACAGCCATGCAATTCTATTTTTTTTTTATTAAAAATGAGGGAACAGAAACAAAAAATGAAAACATTATCAAACAGTTCTTTTGAGTTATCGAAATACTTTGTTTATCAAATATGGATTGAAAGCATTCATATGGTTGATGTGAAGGAGAGGTATCGAGTCATCTAGCTTGGGTTGTTTTTTCAATGCTTCTATATTATTTTTTCATATAGCATTTCACAAACATTGGACGTATGATATAATGCCAGAAAAAGAAAAGGCCAAATTTGATTTCAAGTGCAAACTAATTGTTGTGTTTATAAGGAATACAAAGAAACAAAGCCTTACATTGGTCAGAAAATGGGTGATTCATGGTATATAAGGAAGGATAATTATCTTCATAAGTATGGGATATTTTTTGGAACTAAAAGCAAAACCATGAGAACTATGTCAAAAACAGACAATATCATACAATTATGCATATACGATGGGTACTTGGGATACCGTTATCCTTAACAATAATCTATATACTTATTTACAATAAGTGCAACTACAAGTAATATTTTTTAAATTAAAATTTTAAAATTGATGAAAAAGTACATGAATGGCACTCTTGAAATCGTGACTGGAAGAATAAATTATAAAAATTAGTGGTTCAAAATTTATTTGGCTGTAGCTGTTATGTGTATGAGTTTTAAACAAAAAAGAAAAAAACAATCCATGTAGGCACTGCTAGAATGATCCATAGGTAAGTGCAAAAAGTTAGTAGTAGTTCGAGTTCGATTGTGTGAGTATCCGTTGGACTTAGCTCAATCGGGAGAGATTGAAGTCTACCAAACTACAACGTCGAACTACATCTTATCGTTGAATTATCATTGAAACCAAAATTTTAAATTGATGAGTTATACGAATTTTATCATTTTTAACGTTTAGATCCGTCTCTTGTTTTCCGATTCACTAAATCAAATGTGTCCAATAAATATGTTTTTGGCATGTTTTGACAGATTTATTTTTTAAACTTATTTTCAAAATTCATATCCAAATAGTGGAAATTATGAAAACAATATTTTATGTTTTCAAATTTCGAATTAGAATCTTTTAAGATACAAAATTACAAAATTACTTTAAAAAAATAAAAATTTTGATAAATATATTAGTTAAGGTTAACTCATTTCATTTTTGTTAAAATTAAAGCAAATACAATATATTATAAATTATACCTATTGTAAAATAATAATTATACAAAATTTACAACAAAAATGTTAATAAAGTAATCCATATTATCTTAGATAAAACCAAATATTTAGTTGGCAACTACTAGTAGCTTACACATATATTACCAAACATATGTTGAACAATTTTTAAATTGAGATTCAATATTCAATCGGCTACCAAACACATATTTGAAAATATCGAAAATAAATAATACAATTTTATTTTTTATTAAATTTATTATTTAAAAAAAAATATTTTGATGTATTTTTTATGTTTTGAGGTAACCAATGGATTGGGATAGAACAGGAGAAGCAGAGGAGAGAGAGTGGGTGACAACTTCGGAAGAGGCTGTCAGTTGTTATCTACAGTTGTTCAAAAAAATCAAAACCCACCAATCAAATCTGTCCTCTTCACTCACTCCACTCTCTCTTCTCCTCGTAATTTTCTTCAACTTGGACGCCATTTTTGACCCAACTCAACACGTGCGCCCTCACGTGTACCACCATTTCATTCCCACACCATTTAATTTCTTTATTATTATTATTCTCTCTTTTTTTGAAAAGCGCCACCCCGATTTTAGGGTGACGAAGAAGACCGGCAGTTAAAGAAAATTTGAAAAGACAGACACAGATACACAGTTTGTTTAATTAATTAAAAATAATTGATAACGTAAGATTCAAAAAAAGAAAAATAAAATAAAAAACATGATCTAATGATTTAATATTTGTACTCTCACCAAAGTAACATTGAATTGATTTGTAATGATTTAGTTACCCTAAATTAAAATTGTAACAATTTAATCGAAAAATACTTTTAAAATTAAGTGTCGACTTTTATTCTATAACAATATGATCTTTCTAATTTAGAAATATAGTTCGTCCCCCATTGATTTATCAATCTCTATATATAAGAATCTTACCATTAATATTCACGTAGGATCATAAATCGTTTCAAAACTTTAATTACAAGGACTAAATTGTTACATTTAAAATTACAGAGACCAAAAAATGTTTTTTATAAAAAAAAAAAAAAAAGTAAAAAGAAGAATGGTTGATTAGGCCGCATTTGGTGTACTACAGATCATTCATAAGACATCAAGCAATAGCAAAGCAGCAACAACAACAATTGTGAGTCAAAGAAGCAGTCAAAGTGTGTCTTTTTTTATAAAGCAAACAGCTAAACAACAAATCCCATTCCCAACAACTACTGTTACTTTCTCCGATTACCATTAACATTCAAAAGAGAGAGAAAAAAAGTTTTACCCGGGTCTCACGCCTCTTTCTTCTCCTCCCAATACCAATTCTGAATTTCCCTTTATAATAATTTCCCCTTCCCATTCCCATTTTCAAATTTGAAACCAGCACGATGAAAACCAGAGGGGTGGTGAGTGTCCAGAACATGATCTCCTGGTCCTGTTTCCAGCTGCTGAAGAACGCCATCCCCTGCGTGGATCTGCACCCCCCCGAGCCCATCCCCAAGCCCAAGCCCAACATCAAGCTCATCCACTGCGACGGCCTCGTCAGCATCTACCACCGCCCCGTCCACGTCTCCGACCTCATGCTTCAATTCCCCGACCATCTCCTTTGTCGCTCCGATTCGTTTTACATCGGGCAGAAGATCCCCCCTCTTCCCGAGTACGAGCTGCTGCAGCTCGGCCACAAGTACTTCCTCCTCCCCAAGCCCTTCTTCCACTCCCCCCTCTCCTTCGTCACCATTGCCTCCTTCTTCTCCCCGTCCAACGTCGACGGCCGCTTCCTCAACAGCGCCGCCGCCTGCCACCGCCCCTTCGACATCCAGAGAACGCCCTCCGGCTGCCTCCGCATCCGCGTCTCCGACGAGTTCATTTCACGCCTCCTCCAACCGGCCCCCAAAATCCAACACTCCTCCGAACTCACCGGAATATGCAACACGCCGCAATTGGCCAAGGATTACACGCAGCTCGTCAGAAGGCCGCAATGGAAGCCCAAGTTGGAGACCATTACAGAGACCCGCAACAAACACTTGCTTTCCCCATTTGGGGTCAAGAAGAGGAAGCCGTCTCATTCCAAGCCTCCGCCGCCGCCGCCGCCGCCGCCGCCCTCTCCGCCGCTCCGCCCCAAGATCCGGATCAAATCCAAGGCTTGACTTCTCGTTTCCTTATTGTAATGTAGTTCAGTTGTAGAGGATTCGAAACCAATTACTTCTATACTTGCACAGATATGATCATATTGTGATGAGATTTTTTTCTCATGGACATCAATTTTGATAATTCCACACTTGAGTTTTTTCTTCTTTTTTTTAATTTAATTTAATTTCTTCTTTTGGGGTGGGGCTTTCGTGTTCATCATTCTACAGTACATGCAAACTTTGAATCTGTGTAAAGGACAAAGTCTTGTTGATGGGGTTTGAATAAATGTTTGTCCCATTTCTGACCGTTGAAACTTCTTTTTTTTTTTTCCTTTTTCTTTTTTCTCGAGTCTTATTTCATAAGATTAAGGGGGCTAATAATAATATTATTAAGAAACAAAAGCCCACATTATTATTCTTTTAATTGGATTGACCCTGTCCTTTCCTCCTGATGGATTTAAGCTCTTAACAATATATTTGTAATATATGGTCAAACAATAACTTTTTTGACTAGCCGACTAATTACTAAAATATAGTAATCTATTTATGTAGCTTGGGTGTTCTTCCTTATCATCTTCCTTTGATTTATAAATTATTATACGTTAATCTTTGATGCAACATTTCAGTCGAGGGCTACAGAGCCGGGGAGTGATATGTGATGGACTTCAATGTAGGCCTTCTGTCAACTTGCAACCACAATCTTGAATCACGTAACTCGACATTTAAATTAGTATTTAGTTCAAATTGATGTTAAGTCAAACTTAGTTGAATGCATAGAGGTTACGTAACTTTGAGAGGGTGGAACTCCGTCTTTTATAGGAGGGGTATGGAAAATTGATGATTTGCAGTGGCGACATTTGTATCTTTCATTCAGCTGATATTCTATCGATTGTCAATAGATCCACTACCAATAGAATTGGTGTTTCGTGGATTGTCTATATAGGTCTTCCATTGACATAATTTGTCTAGGTCAGAGTCTCGCTAAACTGTACTCTTAAATATATTGGCCCTTCCTCGTGCATTTAAATTGGAGCCTAGCCTAGATCTACGTATTTCATGGAGAGAGGGCACATATTTTTCTTTGATTTTATCCATAATATAGTCCATCTAAATCTTAAAAAGTTTCAATTACACGTAAATGTTCAAAACTAAGGGATGAATAATTTACATGTTGATTAGATTAAAATAAGTGCATTCGCGTAGCGTGACATATATAACTTGGAACTTTTTTTTTTGTTTTTGCCGATTCACATTTTATATTTATTTACTTGGTCTATTCTCTTATTTCACACTATATCAAAAGCATCATACATTTCAATTAACATATCACGTAAATATTTAAATAATAATATTTAACAATAGGATTATGAATTTAGGTTTGTAATTTTTTAAAAAATAAATTGGAGCTAAATAGACACCACCATCAAATTTCATAAATTAAATTTGTAATTTAACCTAAAATATATTTTAATGGTTCATCCTTACTATGAAATCCCAAGTTGGCCGATAATGTCATATAATTATTATGAACGAAATGGTATAAATTTTAAGATTCAAGCAACTGTTTTTGGTAACAAGAATGTTGGTATAGAATTTTGCTAAGCTGCTGAAGGTCAGTCACGTGACAACTTGGACTAGCTGGCGAAGTGTGACTAAGTAAGAGGGATATGTAAAAGGAACAAACACTTTGACGCTCAAAGTAGAATAGACGTGAGCTGCGGTAAGTCGTTCTCTAAGTAGAATTGCTTACATAAGTGGAGAAGTGGAGTGTCCCTTTATAGGGGGAGGGGGCGGGCAAGGTCGTTTGAACCGCTCCTACCGATGTTTATGGTTGTCAGGCCTCCATATCGGTTGTCGAACTGGAGGTCGAGGTCCACAGGTCAATCGAAGAGAACTTGGGTGATTATTTGGTTGAGTTTTGGTCTCTAACTCGGTTCTGAGTATAAGTCAGTCTTCTACGTTAGTTTAGTTGTACGAATCTGATGATACCAAATTGAATTGATTGGTCCACATGTTATATTGTAAATATATATAATAAAATTAAATAATAAAAGTAAGAAAATAAAATACATAAAAGAAAAGTGGCAACAAATAGGTTAAAAGATCGAAGTTATCTAATATAAGTGAGTGGGATAGTTTTAATTTCTTTAATCAAAAGGGCTTTAGCAAGATTAAATTATTCTCCACCCCATCAAACATTGTTTTAAATTATAAGAATGTTATTCAAAAGCAAAAGGGGAGTTGATTAGTTTAAAAACTTTTTATTTTTAGTAAGAAAAATATTTGGATAGCTATTATTTTAAATGTCGTTTTCTTTTACTATGTACTTAGTTCTCTAGAGTGTAGTTTAGATAGTAATTAATTAGATAAGGAAGCAATTAATCAAAGATTATTTTAAATAAACCTTTATGTTGACCCTTCCACACAATATATACAGCTTTCAATCTCTACAAAGCACGAAGACTTGTTAATGGGTTTTGAATAAATGGTTGGTTGTTCAAATTCGTTATTATTTTATTTTTTGTTTTCCAACCCTTAATTCTTAAGATTAAGGGCTTTTTTTTTCATTCTTTTATTAAAAAGTTAAAAAATAATTTCAAATTACCTAAATGGATACCTACTATAAAATATAATTGCCCAAGCTTTTGGTCTAATTAGTTAAATTTAATACTCAAATAATAACTTTTTCCTGACTAGTTGACTAAAATAAAAGAATACCTACGCATTCATGCTTTTTTTTTTCTTTCTTTGAATACATTTGCTTTTGGAAAATTGCATTGGATAGCTTTAGTCATATTTATAAAAACGTCAACCTCTTTTGTATTTTACAAATATAACAAAATTTTTGAATTTTTATTTACGAAATTTTTACTATTCCTATTTTACTCTCATGATATTTTATTTTAAAAAATAATTAAATAAATAATTAATTATTTTTTTAGTACAATAAGTGGGGATGAGAGAATTCAAACTCAAGACTTCTTCGTCAAAGATACATGTCAATTATGGTACCGTTGAGCTAAACTCATGTTAAATGCCATTGATAATACTTATTCTATAGTAAATTACATATTGGATAAATTTATATAAAATAATTAAATTCTTATTTTATAAAAGAATTATTGAAAGATTTGGGCGAACAAATGTATTAAAAAAAATTATTTATACCAAAAAGTACTTCCTAATTCCACAAGACAATAAAACTTTTAATAAAATTTATATAATTTCAATCAAATAATTATGGTATGAACTACTATCTAATATTTGTCATCAATTTATAAACTACTAAATAAACAATTTTAACAAATAAAGTAGTATTTAAATAAAACACAGGTTTAATAAATTCATATTTCACAGACCTATTTTCTGTATAATCTAAACACAGACTTAACAACTCAATAAACCTACTTAAATCTACAAACCAAACAGCTCTGGAAAATTAGAAATTGAACAGTAGAATGAAAGGTAGAGAAAAAGAGTGAGACGACCCGTAGAAGCAGGAGGGGCCAATGCAGTAGAAGAGTGCAGGAGGGCCAATGAAAATCCCATAAATAATATAATAAAATATAATAGAAAACTTTTTAGAAATTTAAGAATTAGAAAAGAGACAAAGTAGGAGTCAAAGGAAGTGAGCTTCCAGAAGAGGTGCATCCCATTTGGGCATGCATGCATTTTTTTTAGGGATGGCTGTGGCTCTTGCTTGGTTCTTGTGTGTGTATTTTCCATGCTTAACGTGCGGCCTCAGCACCATATATATATATATATATATATATATATATATAGTAATATCCTAACGTCATTTGACCGCTCCCGCTTCTTAATTTGAACCTCTAACTTCAAAAAAAGATGACATAATTTAACTGTTGAATTGTGTCGATCATGTTTGTCACCATCTTAGAGTTTGACACCATTAAAAATAATGCTTTAGATCTATATCTCATGTAACCAAATTTAGTGTGGAGTGTAGATTGGACCGTAAATTTGTTAACCAAATTCAAATATATTCATAGTTGGGTTGAATTTGATCAATCATCTTAATTAGTACCATATATAGGAGGAAGATTCGAACTCAAAGATAAATGTTTTGAACAGTTGAACTATATTGAGATGAAAGTTTGAATGTGATAAATTTATAATGGAGAATGATTAGGTAATAAAACTAAAAAAAAAAAAGTCTTTCAACACAACCTAACTTAGATCTTTGTCAAAACCTGAGCAAATGGGAGATGATCTCTAGTTTGGTATAATATCATGCAACAACTTCATTGACCTTCTAGAATGATCATAATTCAGTCAAAACTTTTTTTCTTTTTTTCAAATGGAAACTATATCTTCTCCATGGGGATGTGGTCCTTCATACCCCATCACCAAAATCTATGTGCCTCTGTCCTGTGTACCTAATGGGGTTGAATTTGGAACATGCCAATTATAATATATAATATATATTTTTGGGTGAAATACATTTTTTACCCTTGCCATTTGGACTTAGTTTTTATTTGATCATCGAATTTAAAAAACCATCATTTCTTATCCGTGAGATCTAAATTAGTTTTTATTTAATCCTTACGTTTCAAAAAATGACATATTTGGTCCATAAAGTTTGAATTTAGTTTTTAATTGGTCATTGAGGTTTGAGATTGGTTTCAAATTGATCCCTAAGTTTGAATTTGATTTCTAGCCAACTATTACTTAACCTAACCAAATAATGATGTCACAATTAACCTATGTTGACTAGACTTTGTTGCTTAAACAAAAGAGAATGAAAAATCTCGTTAGGTTTACTGACGGTCAATTTAACTCAAAGATCAATTAGAAATCAAATCCTAACTTCAAAGACCAATGGGCTAAACATGTCACCTTAGATATTTCATGAACTAAATTGAAACTAAATTTAGATATCAGGGACAGAAATGATGGTTTTTTAAACTCGTGGACCAATTAGAAACTAAGTTCTCAAGGAACAAAAATATATTTTATCCTATATTTTTTAAAATTTTAATACAAACAACTTATGTCATTAATTTTAAATTGAATTCATGAGAAACTATTGTTAAATTTCATTTGAGTAACTATAGTTTCAAAGTAACCATTTTGATTATCCTTATTTTTCTGTCATTTTTTTTAATTTGTATTTTTCTGTTAATTATATAATTGATAAATGATGTGATTTTGAATATGTGTTTACTTGAAAATGTATTGAAGTCTCATATGGGCTAATTAAGATAAGTATTTGTGGGTCAAGTACTAAGGTTCAAATATGACAATTGTTTTTTCTGTTTTTTTTTCTTAATTTTATTTTGAGCACATCGAGGGGTGAGGATCGAACTCACAACCTCTTGGTTTGAGATATATACCCATCAACGCAGAGTTATGCTCATTTAGCAAATATAACTTAATTGTTACTTTAGAAAAGATGCAAGATTTTTATCACATTAATTAGAGTTGATCCTATATGAGTAAAAAATGAGAAAAAGAAAATGAGAGATTGAGGAGTTTGGCGACAAAATAATGTCAATCACAAATAATTCCTTTTATAAAACTCAGAAACTAACATTTAAAATTTAAAATTTAAAATTTAGGAATTAGAATGAAATAAATACGGAAACTCAATGACTATTTAAACATTCAATTGAATATTCATAGCTAAAAAGATTTACAAAAATAGTATAAAATAAATATGTATTTCAAGTATAAAAGAAAGTTTAATTTTACGTAAACCGCATAATTTAAATCAATGTCAAACTCAAATCTAATGCAAAAACACTAAGAAATATCAAATTTATGTTTTTTTTTTTAAGAAAAAAACAGAAATTCATGATAGAGAGTAAAATTTCTTTAAAATTTTATAACAAGTTAAAAAGTTTGAGTTCGATAGGAACATTTTTAATTAAAAAAAATTAAAAAATTAAAGACTAGGCAGTAGCAATGGTCTCCTCCATCCTTTTACTTTGAATGATATTTGGGGTCTAGTAGTTTTTTTTTTCCTCCAAGTTGAGTTATACTGATTTTGTTAAGCTATTTGGATTTGCTTTGTGTATTGAATAATAGGCTATAAATACAATTCCAGAGGGATCATAGTTCAATAGTAATTAACATATATCTCCAATTAGGAGGTTGTGAGTTTGATTCTCAACCCTACATGTTGTACTAAAAAAATTAAGTTATCGAATCATGATAATGGATAAGTGATAAGTGAGTAATAAACAAATTGATGAGACATTTTGTGTTGATAGATGGTCGTGTTCCGTTAATAAAATATTCAACTTTAATTTTATACAATGTCTTATATATTAATTTGCCATAAAAAGTAATAACAACAAAAATAATGATAAAAAAGAAGAAAATCCTCTAATGAAGCTATGTTAATTTGAATATAGGGCAAAATACTCTCTACTTCTAAATTTAGTTCATCTTGGCTATTTATTTGGCATGTTCATTTTGATCAAAATATTTTCCATTTTAGTCCATGTATTTT
Source organism: Momordica charantia (assembly GCF_013281855.1). Taxonomy (NCBI): domain Eukaryota; kingdom Viridiplantae; phylum Streptophyta; class Magnoliopsida; order Cucurbitales; family Cucurbitaceae; genus Momordica; species Momordica charantia. The sequence goes on along the minus strand of NW_028275163.1, from coordinate 9,926,463 downwards.
TAAAATATTTATTTTGGTCTCTCTAATTTTAAAAAGCAACAATTTTAGTCCCTAATTGCAAAATTTTAACATAAATTCTACAAATAATGAAAACCCTTTATTATAAAGTCATGATTACATTTTCAAAAACATATTGATTGAGTACCATATGAAACTATGATAAGAAAAATGGAATTAAGAGTAAAATTAAATGATTAAAATAGTTGCTCTTCAGGACCAAAACAAATTTTTTTAAAGTACAAAAACTAAAATGAATTAAAGTTGAAAATACATGGTCAAAATAAACATTTTAAAAATACATTGACCAAAATGAACAAAAGCTGAAAATACCCGAACCAAAATAGTATTTTAACCTTGAATATATATATAAGTTAAAAGAGGAGCGGAGCGATGCAGACAATGCACAAATCTTTTTGTTGCATAATGATAACATCATCCTGTTTAGAGCATCCAAAAGACAACCAATCCAATCCAAATCATATAGTTTGGGTTGTAGTCCAAATAAATTAAAAATATATATATATGGTAAGCTAAATTAGTTTATAGGTACTAAATAAAAACAACTCAAACATATTATTAATTAGAAAATATTTTTATTTACTTACAAAAAAAAACAAATGCATATATTTTTATTCTAAATTGTATTTTACTCCATGATTCTAGTTTAGGCCCTACACGATCCAAAGCCTCAAAAAACTGCTAAATTTTACCTTCATTAGATCATTTGTCAACCATGAAACTCAAAAACATATACATATTTTACACAAATGAGAACATGGATAGAACCAAGGCAAAGAAACTAATATATTCTTTTGGTAATGACAAAGGGAGCCAAAAAACAATCGAGTTTTATTAATATCTGATGCCATTACCCCCTTATGCTGTTTTCAAATGAACAAGTCATCTCTAATGGAAAGCTGCAACTTCTTCTTTGAAGTGTTTGATCAGGTTCTCAATACTCATCACTGAATGGTCACCCTTATCTCTCACCCGTACGCTTACCTGCCACAACAACTCGAAGGTTGAGTACCGCATTCAAACCGAACAAGACAACACCGCGATCCAAGATGACAATTCAAAAGAACATATTGAGGACCATTGATTTCACTAAAATATTGGTTTCGAATGAAGCACCAGCAACATATATTAGTGTTATTAAAAAATAAAGCAATGGCAGAAACCTGTTTGGTGTTAGCCTCCTCCTCACCAACGACCAATATGTAGTTATACTGTGCCAACTGTGCTTCTCGCACCTGCAAGAAACCACAGCATCACAAGAAAATTAAATTAAGAACCCATCCATCTACTATTTTGAGTAAACACCGTAAGATATTACAACAACTAGATAAATTAATGTTGGCAGTTCACTTTTATGTTGAAGGGCAAGGAAAATAAGAAGTATTCATTTCAACAAGGCAAAATCATGAGCAGGAATAATAAAGACAAAAGTATATTGGACTTGCCTTCTTCTGAATCTTTCGGTCTGTAACATCCACATCGACATAATAACCAGCATGATGAATTAGATCACGCACCTACGAAATATAAAACAGCCAGTATCATAACAGCCAGAAAGTTCATATACTCAATTTCCAATATTTTGTATTACAACATGCAATCATGTCAGGGGCTCTCTACATTTACATAAATGAAAAGAAATCTGAGATTTGAATACTAGAACTTTGACAATGGGACTTGAATAACAGATTGGGTGTTCTGAAGGAAATAAAACCGATAATATTTCAAGTGCTACCTTCAGTGCATAGGATTGAGATTTCTCCGATACGGGACAAACAATTGCTTGACGTGGACTAAGCCAAAAGGGCCACTTCCCTCTGTAGTGCTCCAACAAAATAGCAAACATCCTCTCAACAGACCCCAAGATGGCTCTGTGAATCATAACAGGGCGTTCCCTCTTGGCCTCATCCTCTGCAGAGTAATACAAATCAAAGCGAGCAGGAAGCTGGAAGTCCAACTGCAAATAAATATGCCCACGATGTAAAAAACACTCTGTTGCATGTGAAATACATATGCCCAAGCAACAAGTGCGGGCAAGCAGCTTACGAAATAAGTATATAATAATACCTGAAGGGTTGCACATTGGAATTTTCTTTTCAATGCATCGGATACACTAATATCTATCTTTGGTCCATAAAATGCACCATCTCCTTCATTAATCTATATCAGATGACTCATTAATCAGTAGACACGAACCTCAATAGTTTAGGTATAAACATGGAGTGCTAAAATAGAGTCCACAGAGACTGATATAAGATCAAAAGGAAATTAAGAAAAAAAGGGGGAAAAAAAAGACAAGATACAAATTCATCAAGGGATATGAAAGAATAACTATCAAGAACAAAAATCCAAAATATTAAATATAATTTTTCCTAACTAAAAGCCAAAATGAAACAAACCTGAAAAACAAGAAAAGAAATGGAATATGAAACAACCAAAGATTCAGTCTGTTATGACCAAGGAGAAATATGTGGGTAAAGATTTCCAGCCCTAAGTTTATCGATGTCCACTCACGGTCTACCTCTAGCCGGCTTACTGAACCACTTGTGAGGCTCCACCCTGTAAATAGCCACAATAACTCTCCTCCAAAGGCTCCTATCCTCTTGTGTGAATCTCCAAAGCTATTGAGGAGAAACTCACCTACAGCCACTAATATTTGGAACTAGACACACTTCATCGTACCAACAGTTAAACAAATCTTGAGGCGACATTTCGAAGAGGCGTGAGGGAAGAAGGGGCAATCATCATAATGACATAATGGGAATCACTCTTTTATTTGCAATTAAGTTACTAACACCATGGAATTATGAATCTCAGTACACAATACCTGGGTTGAGTGACATAAAAAAATTGTGTAAACATTTATGGGCAGATTTACCACCAAAGAAGAGGAATAGATATTAGGAATCACTCTTGTCTTTGCACCATGGAACGACTCTCAGAGTTCATACTTGGGCCACGCCTGATACCAAATTTTGTATTGAGTTATCAGATTTAGTGCGATGGTATTCCTAAAGAGGGTTAAGATAGATTCTCAGCAAGACTTCATTTCCACAAACAAATTTTTTTAAATATTTTCTTGTAAAATCGAAAGATAATGGTCTCCCTAGTATTAAGGCTTTTAAAAGGAGCAAGAGTTGTTTGTAGGACGAGAGTTATTTCTGATCATTACTCAATATTACTTAAAACAGGAAATTTGACGTGGGGACCCTCAAATGCATGGCTCAAAAATGATGAATTAATTACTTTGGTAAATTAGAAATGGAAGGAAAGGGACAGATGGACTACTTTCAGAAACATGGAGAAATTGAATTTTTCTAAAGGCAAATTAAAAAATGGAGTTCAAAATTATGTGAATAAACAGCAAGGCAGAATGCCGGAAATAGAGAAATTGCTGGGAGATTTAGAAAGAGAGAGAGAAAAGAAGAAATGGGGTTGTGGAAATGGAAGAAAGGGAGCTCCTTTTTAACGGAAGAATACATTGATCTATGCAATAGCCCCTCCGGACTTGAGCATGAGGAAAAAGAAAAAGAGGGGTTTTTTTTTTTTGGTGAGCCATACAGTAGAAAAATGAAGATAAAATTATTTAGAGAAAATAGAATATTGAAGGATGTTTTTACTTTTTAGTTTCTTAACAAAAATAAAATTTTAATTTAAAACAGAAAAACCATATGCAGTGCCAAGGCACGCGCATTCTTGCATAGAGGTGCGCTCCTAAGCGAGGGCATCCCATTTCATAGCCTACGTGGGACTTTTTGAGAAGCAACCAAGTTGCTCTTCTCAAAACACTGGGAGAGAAGGCTTAAGTAGATATAAGATAGTGTAGTGATGAAAGCTCTTGGGCTTTCCATTAGATTACTTCCTGGCAAAAGAAGAAAAACTTTTATTTTAGAGTTAATATCAAAAGAGGGAATAAGTTTACTGGATTAGAGAAGCATTGAAGGGGAAATTTTGATGCTTATTGGGGAAGCCCAAGTCCTCGCTCCTCAAGCTTTTCCGTCATCACTCCTCAAACTTCTTTGCCATACAATTGGAACTCCAAAATGCCCCTTCTATCCGGAGTTTCACTTCTACTAGAAACAACACCATTATTGAATGAGGAAAAATTCCCTGCAGGAGTTCGCCCCCAATCAGGGAATCCTAGCCCCACCACAAATTTTGTGAGGATGGAAGCCGGGACCGGGACTCTTTTTTTATCATCCGTAATTCTCCCCAATTGCTTCAAATATTTCCTTTTCCCATAACATGAACGGTAAACCTCTTAAGCTTAATTCAATCTTCCAACCCCTTTTCATTTACTCCTTTAGGCAAGACCATGAAAATAAATATCATGAAAATAATTTTTTTTTTTTTAACAAAAATACAACTTCTCATTTGAATAATGAAAAGATAATGTAGTGTTCAATGATACAAACTCTCGAAAGAGTGAAAAAAGAATAGAAAATATGAAAAATGAAAGTACACAGAATTAATAAACGCTCCCCAATTAGCATTAAAGGAGAATAATGCGTAAAATAGTCGACAAGAGAACATCATGAAAATAAATAATTGTGACAACAATAATATGTTTCCACTTAATTTGAGTAAAATCATTCTTTCCTCCCCCCTCTTCCATTTATTTATAAACCGTCAAACTCGAAAAAACCACTTTTAAACACAAGTTCCCTTCGACTCCACATTCATAGGAACAATCCCCTTCTTTTTTGAAATCTTTAATCCAACCGATGTGCTTCCTTCAATTTCTCCCCCAAGCTTGAAAAAATCAAAAAATCACCGCCAAACTTCCTTGGAAAATCCCCCAACATCTCCCACGAAACCTTCTAACCAACTTTATCGACCACTGCCCCTTTAATCTAACCCTTCTTTGGATAAATAGATAATTTCAGTGAACAACTCACTTTTTATTTGAAAGTTTTACCACCCAAACGGCTCCATCCTTGACACTAACTTTTTGAAAGAAATCGAGTCAACTAACATAGCAAAAGCTCCACTAAAGCATTCTACTGCCCAAAGAAGTAGCTCCCATTTCAATCTCATGTAAAAGCAACTTTCCTTTCTTCTAGTTTAATCAAACAACCCATAGAACCCCCAGCTAAACTAATGAAAAATATTTTCCACACTACAAAATTTCATGGAAATAAAGAAAAAAGAAGCAAGAGTCAAACTCCACGCTCATCGTACAAACTAACTCGTATATGTAATTCTTTGGTCTTCAATTTTTCCTTTCCCATGACTGCCAAAGTTCTATGGCTGGCCATTTGCTTTAAAAACCTTGTTAAATTGCAAGATACAGGTATGCTTGAAGAAAGCATATTCAGCAAATGGAACACAATAAGAGAATGTAGAGTGGAAAGAAGAGATAATAAAGTAAACATCAATATGAGTAGTCATGGGGAACCAAACTGAAAATTCTCCACATCAGTAAAGATACACAAGCAAGGCACAAATTTTAAAATATTTAAAGAGGTAATGAATAAAGAGAGAAAAAAGATTCTATGAACAAGATAAAACTTATTCATAGAGTGGCTGCGTCAAACACAAAAAGAATTCCAGTTTTGCCAAAACCAACCAAGAGTGCTAAAAAAGTTTAACTAGAACTAAGAAAAAAGTTTAAACCAATTATAAACATAAAGCGAATTAAAAATCATAAGGTGAACTTAATGCAGGTTCAATTACAAGTACCTGCCAGGGCTTCCCAAATTCATTCAGTGCTTCTGTAAGTGCAGCTTCAGCTTTCTCCCATGTTTCCAAATCTCCAAGGTATTTCTCTGGCCTCTATAACATAATTAAAAATACTAATAAGACAAAATGGAGAGATGTTAAACATGAACCAGTCGTCCAAGAAAAGCTTCAAGTATAAAATAAAAAACCATATAAATTGAGTGTTGGTTAGAGAAAAGTATTGATTTTATAAAGATTTTTGGGCTATCGTCAGAATCTAGATAGAATCTAAGAAGCGTGGACACGGACACAGGATATGTACACAATATGACACGGACATGGCAAATCATCAATCTCTAAAAAAATAGAACAGACACGTTGGGACTTTTTTTTCTTAACATATGTAGATACTGATTCATCCTTTTTCTTTTTCTATTGAGTTCAACAACATTTGGATGTTGATTCATCTCCATCATTAGAAAAGCTAAAAAGATTTGATAGGCTATGGTTAGAGATTGAAGATGTCTCCTAATGGTTTATAAATGATAAATATATATGATTTGTTGGAAGGATTAGAACTTAGGGCGTTCTCTATAACTTCTATTTTTTATAAAGTTAAAGAGGGTTTAAAAAAAAGAATGAACCTTACCGTTGTAGAAGCCGGTGATGAAGTGATGGTGGCATCATGGGTTGGCGGTAGTTGGCAAAGTGGGTGGTGGATTTTAGTCCCCACCCATGATCCCTTAAGATGGTTTTTATCTTTTAGGGTTTTTTATTTAGAAGTTTACAGATTCCTTTTAACTTTTTAGGTTGGGCTTATGGGCTTGACTTTTAATCTTTTCCAAAATTGGTTTTAATTTTCAAGCATGTCCCAGATGTGTGCAGGCGTGTCCAAGAGAAAAATTAGTAATAAAATATTGGACACACTTTTTTGCATGACGGACACATGGAGCGTGTGAACGAATCTGTGTCCAACATGTGTCTGTGCTTCTTAGGATAGAATGAGCTAGTTATCATTAAGAAACAAGCAAAGACTAGGAGTATGGGAGGCCCAAGGTTATATGGGTTTATCAAAAGAAAGAAGGCAAAAAACGTGAAAAGAGCGAGCAAGGGTGTGTAATGTGTTGTTAATGAATAAACAAAGGTAGAAAGCACTTGTGAAGAATATAATAGGCGCAGAATAGAGTGATATGTCATGGTATCTATCTAGAAACATTAACATACCGTTGATAGCTTCAGCTCAAATGTAAATCCAAAAATGTTATAAGCGTATTGGATGAACTCTAGGACGCCCCTTACTTCATCTTTTATCTATATAATGAATACAAAACAACAAAAGAAAAGAGAAGTTAATCTTTATAATATTACAAGCAATACTAGTCAGCAGATCAATTAAATAATATTAACCTGGTTTTCCCTGCAAAAGATATGAGCGTCATCCTGCAAAAGATTTGGACTGAACTTCATGAGTATATGTACGCATAGAAATACAAACAGAATTCACATACCTAAAGGACCAAGATAGAGGAATCTGTATGAAAGCTATGTGATGTGAGATACTGACAATATTATATCTCAACACAATTTCCTACAAAAACCAGGATCTAGAAATACCTGCTGAAATCTTCTCACACGAGTTAATCCAGTCAGTGCCCCACTAGCCTCGTTACGATGCAAAACCCCAAAATCAGCTAACCGAAGAGGAAGTTCTACAGATCAAGAGCAAACATTAAAGAAACAACTTGACCAATAGAGAGTATCCAAGAATAAAAAGAAAAAAATATAAAAAAATGAAAGAGGATAAAAGATTAAATCCACCAAACAAAATTTATTTGCACGGATGTACATGAACCTACCCCTATATGAACGGACTCTATGCTGAAACATCAAACAGTGGCCAGGACAATTCATTGGTTTCAATCCAAATTCCTGCTTTTCAATCTGTACAAGAATTTATAAACAAGCTCAAACCAAGTATTACATGACCAATAAACGGATAAGCAAATTTCCTCTACAAATAGAGGTGAAGAAGACAGGCATGAATAATAATCCCACGTATGCTATAACCCAATTCAAAAATCCCTTTACTTAAGTTGATTTTAAAATAAGCTAAGGTGACCATGTAATGTAATCAATAATTCTAGTTTCTTGAACAACAACTAATCCCAGAAAGATAAAGAACTTTTTCCATAATTTGTAGATGTGTGGCATGGAATATAGTTTTTAAGTCTCGATAATTTTGAATTGGAGGAGGCTAACCAAGTTGATTGAACCGGGGGGACTCTAAAATTTGGACCTTTGATAACTCCATCTTCTCTTTCTTTCCATGTCCAAAGATTTATGTGGCAAAACCCAAGGTGTTTCAAAAGGTATTTTGGAGTTTATTTGGGAGTGAAAGATGCCTTAAAGTTAGATTCTTTCATAATTCATTAGACCCTTTTCCATCACAATAATACTATGGATGTATGGAAAGAGAACCCAAAATTTACCGTTCCCTTTCTTGGCAAATCCTTTGACAAAAGGATGAAGAAACATTCTATCATCTTTTTGTCTCTTGTTCATTGCTTCCACTTTGTGCTTCGTGTTTCAAGCAGCAAATTATTGGTGATGTGGTTGTACAGTTGAAGACCTCATAACTCTAAAGTTCTTTTGGCTAACAATTTTTATTATAAGAGGAAGACTTTGCTGGATAATAATTAGCAAGATTTTTATTATATTTTATCAACTCCCCTTGAGACTAGTGGAGGTAGAATTACGAAATCTATGAGAAAGTTCAACTCTTTTGTTGATAGCTGCAAGCTTGCTGACAAGATCCTCCTCTTGTCAACGGAAGATTCGCCTAGTCTAACAGCAGGGTTAGTGGTAGACTAGATAGGTTTTGTTCTCCAAGGGGTGGGTCGAATTATTTCGCAGCACTAGACAGTCTTTAGGTCCTAGGATTACTTTTGATCGCTAGCCAGTTTGTTTTGATTCCGGTCACATTAAGTGGGCTCCTAGCCCTTTCATAATTGGAAATATGTGGCACACACACCCCCCTCCTTTAAATCCTCTATTTTGTTGTAGACTTCCCTCAATTGTATCATCTTTCTAATAAGAAGTTGCATTCAATGGCCTCCTTTATGCCTTCCTCAAATTATAACTCTTCTATCTCCTTAGGCTTCTATAGCCCTTTATCAGATAGGGAGGCGGTGGAAGTGTCGGCCCTTCTTGATATTTTAGGTAATGTTCAGGTGGGTCCAAGGATGAGGGATGTCTATTTCTGAGGCTTTTCTTATAGTTCTTTGTTCCAAATTTTATGCATCCCTCTATCTCCTGATGCCCTTTCTTCATCCTCTCTTGGGAAGGTTAAAGATCCCTAATAAGGTCAAAATTATTTGCGTAGCAGGTTTTGCATGGGAGAGTTAACACCTTAGATCGTATTTAAAGGTAGGTATTCCTCCTTTGTGTTGGGCTCACGATAGTGCAAGTCTATGCAAACTTGCATTAGAGGATCTTGAACATATTTTGTAAGACTGCTTAATTGCTCAGGCCTTATGGTGCCATTTTGCCTGTTTTTGGATCTTGTGGGCGTGTAATGGGGATTGTTGTTCTATGATTCGTGATAAGAGGAGAGTTCTTTGGTGGGTTTTTTTTTCCTTGACTATTTTGTGGGGTATATGGCTAGAGAAGAATGGTAGAATTTTTAGAGGGTGGAAGGGCCCTGGGAAGAGGTGTGGGAAATTACCTCTTTATGGGCTTTGGTTTCAACTTTTGGATTGGAGTCCATTTGTTAGGTTAGCTCCTTTCAAGGGGCTGAGTCTTTTGTATGCCTTTGTATTTTCTTTCTTGTTTCTCAATGAAAACTTGATTCTCATTAAAATATATATATACTCTCTCCAGGGACTTCTGTAATTCTATTTCTTTTGATATTCAGTCAAGTGGAGAGTCTTGTACGACTCCTCTGACTAGTTTGAAAGTTTTCTCTTCCACCCTTGTTGAAACTCTCTTTTTATTTAATGTACTGGTTCTTTTTTAAAAAATATGATAAATCCAATAACTAGATATTATTTTAAGGCCGAACCTCAAATAAGAACATATTCTCCTTATAATTTGCAGCATGACCAGAAGTTTCCCATAGTTGCATATTGTACATATTTGGTGACACAACCTGCAGAAGAACTAAAATTTCAGGTACCAAAATATATATTGCAATTTCATAAGGATCAAAAACATTGGATATCAACCTCTTCATAACCTCGATCCTTATATTGAGCCCGCATAAAGTCCATAAGTTTGTTGTAGATCCGAGCTCCATGAGGAAGGAAAAACCAGCTTCCAGGACTAAAATTTATATGAATAGGTTTTCAAGAACAGTAATAGTCACTTGGGGCTATACTTTGAGTTATTCAAGTACTTACCTAAGTGGATGACAAAAGAAAAGCTCCTGTTTTGTACCCAATAATCTATGGTCATACTTCTTTGCCTCTTCAAGCATATTGATGTATTCCTTCACAAACACACAGACTTCAGAATAAGATCATGCCAATTAGAAGCAATAACAACATGTATTTGAAACCAAACTTTGGCACTTGTGATCAAATCATCATATTAGTTTTCGTTCATAACCAAATGTTCAGCACATCCTCCTTGAATCAGCAAAAATCTGTGGTTTATAAGAACTAATGACATAAAGAAATTATAAAAAGCACCTTTAAACGTTTTTGATCAGGATAAGATATCCCGTAAACTCTTTGTAAGCTTTCACGATCTTTACTTCCCCTCCAATAGGCTGATGATGCCTGGAATTTCAAATTGTTAAGAATAATAGCCTCATGAATATTACACATACAGATATACATTAGCATTTCATAATCAAAAAGACGAAATACAGACAAAAAAGGCAAGAAGATAAGGCATCTCCTCCCCAGCACGCAGAAAAAGGGATCAATAAAAGAACCACAATCCAAGTTGAAAACACTAAACGAACACACAGAAAAGTTCTTTGTGTAGTTTTTCCAAAGAAAGGATGTGCTAAAGCTACAAAAATGTCTATTAATCAATTTGAAAATTTTTATGATTCCTTTCTACCTAAATCAACTAAAAGATAGATCTCCTAGAGCTCTTTCAAAGTGTCTAGCTTTTTCCTTAATCCACCACCAACCTAAGAAGATCTTCGGAAATCCATGTTAAATCTTTGTGCATACACGAGCCATTCCAAACGTGTTGCATAGACATGGTTGAATTTTTCTTAATCTATATATCTTGGGTGAGGTTTAAACATTACCTTCAGGCATGCAAATGCCTTCACAAATGATGTATTTGGTATATGGGGACCACGACATAAATCAACCAAGGGACCACATCTATAAACAGTGATAGTCTTGTCTTCTGGCAAATCATTAATGATTTCAACCTGCTTAACATCATTCATAATTAGGAATGGGAACTTCAGCCCTCAATTATCAAATGAAATACAAATGTTTTGAGTGATATTCAATTGCCTTGAATTTATTGTCAGAAAACATTTCAAGAGCTTGTTGCCTTGTAACTTCAATGCGCTCAAAAGGTTGTTTCTCCTGAAAATTTAAAAGAAATAAATTGCATTATTCCTCTAATAACAAGTATCCTCAGTAATGATGACATTTCATGCATGAAACCAGATTATTTTTAAAACATTTAATCAAATTATGCTCTCGTTGAGAGTCGAATTCAAGACCTCCCTCTTACTAAACAGGTGCTCTAACCAACTAAGCTACGAGAGCATAATTTGTTAGAAAAAACTTCCAGCACTTAATTTTATAACCAAAAAAGCCGCTAATACAGTTATAATTATAAATTAATGATAAAAGCAAGCACTGCTAAAGTTGAGGAAGCAACGGATATGCACTATGAGTTTCTAGCTTATCATACATTTTTATATCTATTGTCAATTTATTGATTCATTTCTAGTTCCAAAAACTTGAACAATCAGAAGGTTAGTTTATTTGCACTGAATCTATACATTTTTTATAACAAATGAAGTTAAAGTTAGCTACGGTCAGGATGTGGAGTGCGAACTCTCAGCATAGCATCACAGCATACGAAAAAATAATAAATAAAGAAAGAAATACAGATGAACATTCTTTATACAGCTAGTAATGTCCTTCATCCACGTGTAAATACATGGAAAAATATATATAACCAGATTTTTCTAATATAAAATAAGTGGTTTAAATGCCTTGTCAAGAGAATAGAGAAATAACACTACCGATACAGCCTTCAACGCACCAGACTCAATTTGCTTGAAGTGATCGTCATTCAAGCCTAAATCATCATAAAAACCATCATAATAGAATCCCTGTCATGAAAATGAAAGTTCAGTTAATCTAAAGGAAACCAAACTACAAACATAAAAATTAAAGGTAAGTTACATACAGTGATAAAACTCTATCACCCCACATAAGTCAACATGGACAATGCAACAAAAACTTTACCCTAACTACCACAGTTATCCCCTTCAAATTACAGCAAATAATTTATTTCTAGTGAAGAGATAATGCATACTACTGTACACAATGACAGCCCAAAAACTGAGTCGACTAGCCGAAACCGCGAATTTGAAGTCGGTTAGTTGGTTTGAGAGATGCGCCGATCGAAGGTTGGTTGATTCCCCTGAACTTACGGAACCCGACCAACAAAAAGCTTGATCAGTGTTTGGGCTTATCAGAGTGGACGGCGGATGGTTTATAACGCTGTGTCAATTCTCACTCAGGATTCCGAGAAAAGCAGCATCTAGTTGAACAATGCATGGAATTAATGTGGGCAAATTATTTTAGCTCCACGTCTTTTAAGAGCATGAATGAAGATTTAGAAAAGGTTGTTGATGATAACTGCTGTCCAAATAATATGGGGATGCAGCCACAAACATGGAAGTCATTGGCAAGGGATTGATGAAAGAGAGAAGAAAGATATAGGCTAAAGATGGACAAGAAGAGAACTACAAAATCGAAGTTGATTGAGAGGACGAAATATGGATACAAGCAAAAATCACTTGAAGAATGAGGAGCAGAAATCTAAACCTCAATTACCCAGCTCATTCTGAAAGCTTCTGAATGCTAACCCGACTAGTAGAGATTCAAATAAAGACTGTCCTATTTCCATTGGTACGAAAATAGTTCAAGTTCTTTCTGAATTATTCTCACTCTACAGAGCATTTCTAGGCAACAGAACAGAGAAGACAAGCTGAAATTGCACCTTAGTTAATAGAGTTATTACTAGAAAATACCAGGTTAATTTGGCAGAGGCATTAAATATTCTCTAAAAAAAACCTATATACAACACACCTAGAATAGCAACAAGATAGGCAGATTCCTTTTGCTGTTGTACAACCGAAATAGCAATTATTAAGGCAATGGTCACACTTAACAATATATGGTTTCCACTTTCAGAATACCTAGCCCCCCGCTTGTTTTGTTAACTTGTTTTGTCAACTAAAAGGGGATCATCACAAAAGGAAATAACATATATATTTACATAAATACCTCTCCTCTAGTGGTACAGGGTCCAATGCAGAGCTTGCAACCATACTCCATCTCGAGCGCCTAAATCCAGGAAAAACAATACAGTTTAAATAATGTTAGGATTGTCATTAATGAGCTCAGATTCCATTCAATCCATGAGAATACAACCTGTCCAAGTATATGAGCACTAGAATGCCAAAAAGTGTCACGCCCTTCGTCACTTTCGAATGTGAACAGCTTAAGCTCACAATCGCCCTCTAGTGGCCTGCTCATGTCCCATAGAACTCCATCAACTTGCGCAATCAAAGCGTTCGCAGCCAAACTCTTCGAGATTTCTCTTGCAACATCTATCGGTGCTGTCTGCCACTTCTTACCCTCCTTCACCGTCCCATCCGGCAAGGTGATCCTAAACAGTAAAGAATCAAGTAAGTTCCGGATTTCAAAAACCCGAGCACAAGCTAGTAATTTCCACAGATTCCAACGTCATACTAACTCGATTGTATCCGACGGAAGAGAGCGACGGTCGGCAAGCAGCTGAGCTTGTATTGACTGAAAAATCTGGACGCGTTTGGGAATGACGGTATTGAGGTAGGCCTCATCTTTGGAGTGGTGCGCCACCATTGTAGCTACTGAAGCTGGCGCCGGGGAAGCTTGTATCTCCGCTGTTGGAAAGAGGAATCGAACAGAGGATGAAGCTGCTTTACGGCCAATTCGAGGGCGCAACAACAGCATATACAAATGAATTCTTGGGGTTTAGGAGGGGTTTTGGTTTGATCAAAAATACCTTAAACGCTGGGAAATCTTTTGCCTCTGCAAGGTAAATTGAGAGAGAAATACGAGGAAGATGAAGTGAGAGTGAGAGAGCGACAGAGAGAATGAGACAGAGAGACGCTTTTGAAGAGAAGAGACGAACCTTTCAGTGTCACGCCGAGGAAGCTTTTGCGGAATGCTTTGAAGAGACGCAGCTTTCACGATGAGGAATAAAGCATCCAATTGCAAAGATGGATTGGGAGAGAGAGAGAGAGAATAATACAGTGGGAGAGAGAGCGGGAGAGTCAAAGTCGGAGACAGCGAGAGAAATGCACGGGAGAAGGTTTTTTACAAGTATGTCTCCCCTCCCCCGTAATATTTTTTAAATTATACAAAATACTTTTTAGCCGGGAGTTAAAAACATATCCATGTATCTATGAGTTCGACATCGACATAAGAGTCGATATTTACAAAATAGGATTCCTTTATTCGGATGTGGTGTCACTTCATCCATGTACCCCTCTCTACCCAAACATCACATGCAGAACCTCTCCTAGTACGATGCTACATTCAGATTGGCATGATTCTTCCATTCCCTCTTAATATATTAAAGATGTATACTATTACATTTTTTATTCCAAGAGAGCAGAGAAATCTTAACCCTGTTCAAAAGAATTGTGATGTACTTAACAAAGATATACTCACATCATCACCCGTTAATTTTTGTCATATTACAACAAAAGCGACTAATAAACATAATTCAACTAATTAAGACATATATATTAGACTAAAAGTTAAAGGTTCGAATCTCCACCTTTACATATTATTAAACTCCAAAAAAGACATAAAACAAAAGCTCTCGTACGAAATACAACTTCAAAATGTCTCTGAAATTTTCCAACAATTGTAACAAAAATTTCTAGCAAAAAATAATATGAAATGCAACTTGCACCCAACAAGGATGTATTTTGACCTTAATTTGAGAAGCAACTTGCGGCAAAAGCAAGGAACTAACTAGGAATGTTCCGTGTGCCGTTCTTAAAAGAATAAAATATCATTTTTGTTAAAATTTGATGTGAGCATAATTTAAAGGGTCGAAACACATTATTTATCTTCTAAAAAAGTTTAACCTTGAAATCCCTACAATTCTTTATTCAATTAGAAAAAAAAAAACTAACTCAAAATTTTATGCAAATAGAATAGAAAGAAAGCTCTATCTTTTAAGATCCAAATTACAAACAAGCTAGAAGCAATTGGGAAGTAGACGGTACACAAGTAGAATTTTTTTAACGAGTTCTTTTGAGCTTGTTTGGTAACGGTCTCGTTTCTCATTTTTCAATTTTTGTTTATATTTTTTTTAGAATTAGAAACAGGAATATATTTGGTGATCATTTCTGTTTCATATTTCTTGTAAAAAAAAATAGAAACAAAAATATGTTTGATAAGTGTTTCATGTTTCTTGTTTTTATTTTTTTAGTTAAATAAAATTTAGTAAATATAATATAAAAAGATATAATATAGACTCGAAGAATAATATTTATTAAAAAATATAATTTAGAAGATAAATTTCTTTGATATAAAAGTATCCATTATTAACTTAAATAAAGATTAAAATTTCAAATTTTTAATTTTAACCATAGAAATTTTTTGTTTATAAAATATAATAAGTTTAAATAAATAATAAATTATCAAAATATTTTAAGTTAAAAAATATATAACATAAAAAAAGAAAAAAGAAATTTATATTAAAGAAAATATAATTTACAATATAAACTTGTTTTTGATATAAAAGTATAAATTATTAGTTTAAATAAATAATAAAATTTTAAAATATTTTTAATTTCAAAAATAGAATTTTTTTTAAGAAAAATAATCGTTTTAAATCAAAATAAAATTTCAAAAATATAAAATATATAAAAATATAAATTATTAGTTTAAATAAATAATAAAATTTTAAAATATTTTCAATTTAAAAAATAGAAATTTTTTTGTTTAAGAAAATATAATAGTTTTAAAACAAAATAAAATTTCAAAACATTTTAGATTATAAAAATATAAAATATAAAAAAAGAAAAAAAAGTAAAATAGTAAAATATTTTTAATTTTAAAAATAGGAAAATATTTTGTTTAAGAAAATATAATAGTTTTAAATCAAAATAAAATTTCAAAAATATAAAATATAAAAAAAAAAGAAACAAAAAAAATAATAAGTTTCATGCCTTGAGGATCGAACTCGTGGTCATATGACCCACCAGACCATTGAATACTTCTTCAAAATTTGAGACAAATATATTTTTTAATCTGAGACAGCGCTTGGACACAAAATAAAGAAACAGAGACAGCAAACGAGTTCGTAGTTTCCAAAAATTGATCCATTTTTTGAAAACGTTTTTCAAAATTTAGAAACGAAAAATGGGATTGGTTACCAAATATGTCTGTTTCTCAAAAAATGAGAAACATAAACAAGAAACAGGAAATGAGAACGTTACAAACGAACCCTCTGCTTTTTGTGTTGTTACGATACTAAATGATAGGTGAACTTTTGTACACCAAAGTTAAAAGCTCTTTAGATATACGTGAACACTTAACTCATAGACACAAAAACCTCAAGACAATGGAGGGCTCGTTTGATAACCATCCTAGTTCTTGGTTTTTTGTTTTTTTTTAGTTTTTGGTTTTTGATTTTCTGTTTTTAGAAAACAAAAACCATATATGTTTGATAACTATTTTTTGTTTTTTGTTTTTAAAAAACAGAAAGCCGAAATATATTTGTTAACTATTTTTAGTTTTTTTGTTTTTAAAAGGTTAGAAAATTGAAAATACATATTAGAGAAAGAAAATTTATGTAGAATAGAGATGACAACAGTGTGGGTGCGAGTGAAGATGTTTTCCCCCATTCTCGTGCTCGAGAAAATTTGTAGTCTCCATCTTTACCTCGTTCTTGGATTCGAGAGATGTTCTCGAGAAAAATTATCGGTTTTATAATTGTTTTTAATTATTTTTAGAATTTAAGAATAAAAAAAGTGTAATAAATATATATTAATTATTTAAATAATGGAATCGGGGACGGGGACGAGGACGAGGTCGGAATATGCATTTCCTATTTTTGGGACTCAGACCCTATGGAAAATTTTGTCTTCCCCTAATGTAGAGACATGAAAATACAAGTTTAGAGAGATGTAAATAAACTTTTAGAAAATAAATTTTAGAGACATAAATAAAAAGATTTAGAAAAAAATAAGGAAAGAAAAGTTAAAGACAAAAAGAAAAACATTTTACAGAAAAAGAATAAAGTCGAGAGGAAAAGATATGTTAAAGGAAAAAAAGAAATTATAAAGAAAAAGAAAAATTATAGCGGAAACAAATTTAGAAATAGAAACAAGATTCAAAATATAATTTTTAGAGAAAATAAATAAATACAAAGATAAATAAAAGTTACAATGAAATTGAACGAGAAAATAAAATATAATTTTTAGAGGAAAAAATAGATTACGACAGAGAAAATTTATAAAAGATGAAATTTTACAAAAAAAAAAGTAAAACTATCAAATTTTTAGAGAGAGAAATGAAACAGATCTGTTAGAAAAAAAAGACAAAATACAGAAAAATTTGGACAGAAATAAATAAAAATAAATATTTAAAACATGAAAATTGTAGAGAGAGAAAAATAAAGTTTGTAGAGAGAAATTTAGAAATAAAGAAAAATTTAGAGTGAGAAATAAAATTTTTAGATATAAATATGAGAAAGAAAAAAAAAGTTGAGTATTAGAATCAAGAATTAGATTTTGAAAAACAAAAACCTAAAATTGAATAGGAAACAACCTGTTTTTAAAAAACTAAAAACGAAAAACGAAATACTCATCGAAGGCCTTTAAGATGTCAAATTAAATGATAAAGTTAGTATAAATTACTTTGTGATTTGTTAAGAGAAATCATTGATCTTATCTGTTAAACATATTGTTACACTGTTATTAATTAAGTACTTTTAGTTGTATTTTCTCTTCAGCAATACGTCTATATAAACCTCTGCTATCTCACCGTTTAATACACACAATATATGATTGAATTGATCTCTTCTTCCTTGTGTCTCATCTTCTATATGAGATATTATAACATGATTGGTCACCAAAAGATAAGGGTGCAACTGGTTGGTAACTAGAAAACATAAATTTCAAAATAAGGGATTCAATAAAATTCCGAGATATTGAAGCTCTACTCTGTGGAATCGTCCGAGTCCTAGAGAGTGCTCGGGTTTAATCCTTTGAGTTCAAGGAGGGAGGAAGGCTTTATAAAAGCAGCTTCTGACATTCTCAATCGCCTTTATCGTCCTGGAGAGGAATCTTTCCAGGTCACCTCTCTTTTTCTCTAAGAGAACATTGATTGCCAGCCCCACATTTGGCTCTTCATCCAATGGAATGAAACGACAATTCATAAGCTCGCCCACCTTTTGCTTTAGCTCTTCGGCCCGAACCTAAAAATGTGAATTTGTCGTTCCACCCCACGACACTCCTTGTATTATTTGTTTTTAGTGTTTTCAGATATATGTTTGGTATCAATGTGTTTTTTAGTGTTTTAATTGAAAACATAAATTCTTGTGATTGTCTCAAATGAAATGTGACATCTTCCATTTGTAGAGTTCCAGTGGGCCTTATACGGGCCTTCTTCGCATGGGTTTAATGGGCTTGAGCCCAATTCTATTATATCGATCTAATTATTGGATGTCATCAGACGGTTGTAAAGAAGTTACGTGACATAATTTGTTTTGGGAATTTCAAAATTAATTTGAAGACATATGTAAATCTATGATGGGTTCCAAATATAATTTTATCATTTATTTAAAATAATTGGCTACACTTGCTAATTGGCCAAAAAGTTATCATTCAACAAAAAGCAAAGGAAATAAAAGAGAGCTAAAAGTAGAGAAAAATCATGGACCTCATATTTTTGGTAAAGAACGGTGGAAGGAAACCTCTTTTTATAATCGTAGAGAATTGAAAACTACCAAGCTTTTTGAAATTCCAACTCAATTAAACTTCTAATTATTAATCAAAGATACAATCTTTTAAATATTTAAAAATGCTTGGACAAAAATTTTCATATTCAATCTTTTTTAATTCTATATATTTATCAATTTAAGAGTAGATTTAAATTTACTAGTACATTTGATGCCGGTAAAATTTTGTAATTCTATTTTAAAGTATGGAAAATATATACATGTATGAGATCGTTACGAATTAGAATGAAAACTTCATTTTATGGGGACGACTGATGGAATCATAATTTAGGCAAATTGTAGTAGTAATTGATCATTGTGACGACATTTAAGCCATTGTTGATAGCAATAGTTAAGCTCAAGTTGAAAATGTTGATAATATCAAAGGAAATTGTGAGAATGAAAGAAAAAAAAGTTAGAAATATTATGTGGGTGATAGGTAAAATATTTTGAGGGGGCAAAAGAAAGATTTAGCACCAAAAAAATCTTAACTCAACAAATGAGTGAAAAAAAGATCATTTTATAATGGAAAAGGAAAGAGTTGCAAAAACTCTTTAAATTCTAAAACTTTCGATATTAAAAAATTAAATATAATTGTTGACATCGAATTCTGGTCGTAGGCCACGGGACGACATGTGGTACGGGAGCATCAGGGAGCGCGCTTCCGACAGCCGTGGGGCAGCACCTCCTTTTGTGGCTTAGAGACTATCGCCTGCAGTTGTGAGGCATGCCTATGGTATTGGTGGCGTCCGCCTCTTGCTACGGTTACGAACGACGTCTAACCATCTGTGTTCTCTCATCTCTTCGTGAGAGGACATATGTCTTACTCGACAACCGTGTGTGGTCCCGCATTCTAGAAGTAGACACGCATCCTGCTCGGATTCTTTCCCCAACAATAATTAAAGGTTATAATTATTCCATTAATTTGAGTTAAACAAAACTTTTCATATTAGATTTTATGATTTAAATTAAATTAATATAATTTAATAGTTATTAATAATTAATTAGGATGGACACATTTTTTAAATTTAAAAATATACAGAGAAATAAAATTGTCCAAAAATATTTTTCAAAAGATAGTAGATGTTTTTAATCTATTTTGGATAGCTATAAATTTATAGTTATTCTTTAAAAATAAATTGACAAAATATTTTTATATTCAAACTTTCACCTTTGCCATTTAGTTTTTTTTTTCCAATCCATTTCAATTTATAAATACATCGAATTATTCATTTTAACATATTTTTATATTTTTATATTTCTAAACATAATTATTTAACAATTAAAACATTATAACTTTTGAAATTCCATTATTAATTATATAATTAAAGATGAAATCATTAATATTAATTTTTAGGAATAAATTGAAAACAATTTTATTTAAATTTTTTCCATTCTTTTCCTTTTTTCTAAACATAATTATTTAACCATTAAAACATTATAAATTTCATTATTAATTATATAATTAAAAATAAAGTCATTAATTTTATAAATTTTATTATTAATTATATAATTAAAGATAAAGTCATTAATTTTATAATTAATTTTTAGGAATAAATTTACAAAAATTTTATTCAAATCTTCCCTTATTTTTTTTCCTAGTTCATTTTAGCTTAAATAAAATTATTAAAAGGATAAGAAGAAAAAAAAAGAAAAATTAGAAAGGTGGTATGAAGTGAAAGAGGGGACAGAAGTGATTGGAATAAAATTACTATTAAAATAATAAAGAAATCATTAAAATTAATGCGCAGAATAAGGAGATAAAATTTTTCGGGCCCTTTTCAAAAGATAGTAGATGTTTCTAATCTATTTTCATTAGTTCTAAATTTATAATTATTAAATTGACAAAAAATTTTATCTTCAAACTTTTGTCATTTAATTTTTTTTTCCATTTCAATTTATGAATGCATCCAATTATTTATTTTAATATATTTTTATATTTTTATATTTTTAAATATAATTATTTAACCATTAAAACATTATAATTTTTGAAATTCCATTATTAATTATATCATTAAAGATAAAATCATTAATTTTTAAGAATAAATTGAAAACAATTTTATTTCAACCTTTTCCATTCTTTTCCTTTTTTCTAAAAATAATTATTTAACCATTAAAACATTATAAATTTGATTATTAATTATGTAATTAAAGATAAAGTCATTAATTTTATAATTAACTTTTAGGAATAAATTGACAATAATTTTATTCAAACCTTTCCTATTCTTTTCCTTATTCTTTCCCTAGTTCATTTTAACTAAATAAATGTATTAATAAGATAAGAAAAAATAAAGAAAAAGAAAAATTAGGAGGCTGGAGTGAAGAGAGAGGTGAAGAGAGAGGGGAGAGAATAACCTATAATTTTCTAAGTATTATTCTTAGAAATAGTTTGGATTGATATATATTTGGAATAAGTTTAAAATAAAGTATTACTAAAAAAATTCCCTTAAGAGAATTGATTGGAATTTGAGAGATGAGTGAAATGACACGATTACCATTAAAATAATAAATAAAACATTAAAATTAAAGGGCAAAATAGGGAGATAAAGTTTTTCCTTATAATATCTTTTATATATAATATAGATATAGATATATATATAGTATAGATATTCCTTCAAAGTTAAATTTCAAACAATCGATAACAATTTTAATGATTTTTAAGCTAATTTTTAGCATCATTAATTTATCAATTAAAAAGGATAAACACTTTTTTTCCATTAAAAATAAATTGCATTTTTTTAACAATAAATTAATTTGAATTCATATTATATTTATATGTATATTTAATTAATGAATGTATAACATGATAATAGCTTAATTAACTAAATATAATATTATTTTCGTAGAACCATAAATTTTGGGCCAATCGGCTACGACATTATCTATTTTATTTAGGGATTAATTATATATTAACTGTAAATTAAAATTAAAGATAAATTGACAATTAAAATATGTAATTGGGTCATATAAGTATTGGGCTTGGAATCAATTTGGTTCACAAACTTGGCCTAAAACCAATTTACAATGAAATCAAGTGGATTAATATTTAAATTTAAATAAATCCATTTAAAAAATTGGGCTTGGACCAAAATTATTCCAGTCCAATAGCCTACCAAAGCCTATGGAAACCTCTATAAATAGAGGGGACCTCATTCATTTTCAGGGTTCAGAATTTCAGAATTGAGAGAATTCACACCAAATTGAAGACTCTCTGAAGACTTGAAGATTCAAAGACCAACTTGAAGACTTGAAAACTTTCGAAGAACATATAACTTCGATCCAAATTCAAGAATAAGTATCTCAATCTTCATATCAAGTTCGAGAGAAAGAATCAAAGGATAAAGATTGGAGATTGAATCCACTATACAACACATACAAATAATATAAAAGTTCAACTCCACGAAGTATAATTTCTCCGAAAATCTCGTGTGAACAAATTGGCACGACCGATCGGATCATCTCTACCTCTCATATCTTTCTCAAGACTCAAACTTCTCTCAAGAAAAAGAAAGAAGAAACAATGACATCTAAGAAAACTTCTGCAAAAAGTACTTCTACTTCAAACGCATCATCACGGGACAAAGCCACCTAATTTGGTGAAGTATTCCTCAAGGTTACCATCCTTTCGAGGATGACACCTATATAGGGATATCGTTCGGCTTATGCATCCTCGCGGGACAAGACCACCTAATTTGGTGAAGTATCCCTCACGGTTACCATCCTTTTGAGGATGATGCCTATATAGGGATATTGTCCGGCTCACAGATCCTCGCGAGACAAGGTCACCTAATTTGGTGAATTATCCCTCACGATTACCATTCTTTCAGGGATGACACGCCTATAGGGATATTGTCCGACTCACATATCCTCGTAGGACAAGGCCACCTAATTTGGTGAAGTATCCCTTACGGTTACCATCTTTTCGAGGATGACGCCTATACAGGGATATCGTCCGGCTCACACATCCTCGCAGGACAAGGCCACCTAATTTGGTGAAGTATCCCTCACGATTACCATCATTTCGGGGATGACGCCTATATAGGGATATCGTCCGGCTCACACATCCTCGCGAGACAAGACCACCTAATTTGGTGAAGTATCCCTCACGGTTACCATCCTTTCGAGGATGACGCCTATATGAGGAATATCGTTTGGCTCACACATCCTCACAGGACAAGGCCACCTAATTTGGTGAAGTATCTCTCACGGTTACCATCTTTTTGGGGATGACGCGTATATAGGGATATCGTCCGGCTCACATCTCCTCGCGGGACAAGGCCACCTAATTTGGTGAAGTATCCCTCAAGGTTACCATCCTTTCAAAGATGACGCCTATATAGGGATATCGTTTGGCTCACACATTCTCGCGGGAAAAGGCCACCTAATTTGGTAATTTGGTGAAGTATCTCTCACGGTTACCATCATTTCAGGGATGACACGCCTATATAGGGATATTGTCCGAATCACACATCCTCGCAGGACAAGGCCACCTAATTTGGTGAAGTATCCCTTACGGTTACCATCTTTTCGAGGATGACGCCTATATAGAGATATCGTTCGGCTCACACATCCTTACAGGACAAGGTCACCTAAATTGGTGAAGTATCCCTCACGATTACTATCATTTCGGGGATGATGCCTATATAGGGATATCGTCCGGCTCACATCCTTGCGAGATAAGGCCACCTAATTTTGTGAAATATCCCTAACGATTACCATCCTTTCGGGGATGACGCCTATATAGGGATATCGTCCGGCTTAAGCATTCTCGCAGAACAAGGCCACCTAATTTGGTGAAGTATCCCTCACGGTTACCATCCTTTCAGGGATGACGCCTATATAGGGATCCTCCAGCTTACGCATCCTCACAAGATAAGGCCACCTAATTTGGTGATGTATCCCTCATGGTTATCATCCTTTTCGAGGATGACGCCTATATAGGGATATCAACAAGTTTACATATTATTTCTTGTCATCTCAATGAATCATTACTTTTTTTTCTTATATTCTCTCTCTGATTCGTTTCTTTTATTATTCATTCCTCTTTATTATTTGTGTTTTGCAGGACCATGATGTATTTCACGGGACATCTTATCTCTGATAAAAAACATCTTGTTATCTTGACACATAAAGATCAATCTATAAAGAGTGGGATTATCTTTCCAGTGGAAGAACCAAAGTCAGGTCGCCTTTCAGGGCCGTGGCCTTAATTAGATGATCCCGCTTTTCTTTCTGAATGGTTTGTGGAGAGGCATTTGAATGATGATTTGTCAACTAAAATATGGATTTTGCAATCTCCAATTCATAACAAGGTTCCTGATCATGAGCTAGACTTAACATTTGGACGTCGCATAATGAATAATAAAGCGCAATGGTGGTATGCATTGAAGTTTCTTGGGGAGTTTTATTGTATTACTTGTTATTGGGTATGGCTAGAGGCTGTGGTTAGTCGTAGCGAAAAGACCCTTCGCGAAGCTCATATATTCTGTCAGTTCTTTATAGCCAGGAATGACTTCTTCCTAGAATTTTCCTATAATAGGAAGACCTCCAAATTTCCACAAATCCCATAGAGAGATAGATAATTCACCAACAGAAATATGTAAAGTATTGGTTGAGGGACACCAAAGCCTCGTAAAAGGCTCGAACCACGTCGTTGTTACGATCATACGTTTATAGGGAAGCCATTATTGCATCAAATATATGAGCTTCGCGAAGGGTCTTTTCGCTACGAGTAACCACGACCTCTAGCCATTCCCAATAATAAGTAATAGAATAAAACTCCCCAGGAAACTACAATGCAAGCCCCCATTGCGCTTTATTATTCATTACGCGACGTCCAAATGTTAAGCCTAGCTCATGATCAAGAACCTCGTTATGAATTAGAGATTGCAAAATCCATATTTTAGTTGACAAATCATCATTCAAATGCCTCTCCACAGACCTTTCAGAAAGAAAAGCGGGATCATCTAATTAGGGCCACGATCCTGAAAGGCGACGTGACTTTGGTTCTTCCACTGGAAAGATAATCCCACTTTTTATAGATTGATCCTTATGTGGCAAGATAACAAGATGTTTTTTATCATAGATAAAATGTCCCGTGAAATACACCATGGTCCTGCAAAACAAAAATAATAAAGAGGAATGAATAATAAAAGGAACGAATCAAAGAGAGAATATAAGAAAAAAAGTAATGATTCATTGCGATGACAAGAAATAATATGTAAACTTGTTGATATCCCTATAAAGGGGTCATCCTCGAAAGGATGGTAACCGTGAGGGATACTTCACCAAATTAGCTGGCCTTATCTCTCGAGGATGTGTGAGCCGGACGATATCCCTATATAGGCGTCGTCCCTGAAAAGATGGTAACCATGAGGGATACTTCACCAAATTAGGTGGCCTTGTCTTGCGAGGATGTGTGAGCTGGACGATATCCCTATATATGCGTTATCCTCGAAAAGATGGTAACCATAAGGGACACTTCATCAAATTAGGTGGCTTTGTCCTGCGAGGATGTGTAAGTCGGACGATATCCCTATATAGATGTGTCATCCTCGAAATGATGGTAACCGTGAGGGATACTTCACCAAATTACCAAATTAGGTGGCCTTTTCTCTCGAGGATGTGTGAGCCAGAAGATATCCCCATATAGGCGTTATCCTTGAAATGATGGTAACCGTGAGGGATACTTCACCAAATTAGGTGGCTTTGTCCTACGATGATGTGTGAGTCGGACGATATCCCTATAGGCGTGTCATCCTCGAAAGAATGGTAACCGTGAGGGATACTTCACCAAATTAGGTACCTTGTCTCGCGAGGATGTGTGAGCCGGATGATATCCTTAGCGTCATCCTCAAAAGGATGGTAACTATGAGGGTTACTTCACCAAATTAGGTGGCCTTGTCTCGCAAGGATGTGTGAGCCGGACGATATCCCCATATAGGCGTTATCCTTGAAATGATGGTAACCGTGAGGGATACTTCACCAAATTAGGTGGCTTTGTCCTACGATGATGTGTGAGTCGGACGATATCCCTATAGGCGTGTCATCCCGAAAGAATGGTAACCGTGAGGGATACTTCACCAAATTAGGTGGCCTTGTCTCGCGAGGATGTGTGAGCCGGATGATATCCTTAGCGTCATCCTCAAAAGGATGGTAACTATTAGGGTTACTTCACCAAATTAGGTGGTCTTGTCTCGCGAGGATGTGTGAGCCGGACGATATCCCTATATAGGCATCATCCTCGAAAGTATGGTAACCGTGAGAGATACTTCATCAAATTAGGTGGCCTTGTCCCGTGAGGATGCGTGGGGCGGATGATATCCTTATATAGGCGTCATCCTCGAAAGGATGGTAGCCGTGAGGGATACTTCACCAAATTAGGTAGTCTTTGTTAATCCTTGGAGTATTTTTGGTGCAAGAGAGAGAAACAAGCAAAAAAAAAAACGAAAAACAAAATAAAGGACAAACCTTGATAATTATGTGAAAAGCGAAAATTGATATCTCAATTCCAAGAAGAATTGAGAGGTTATTAAAGTAAAATTAATAATTAAAACAAAATTTTAAAATCCTTTAGGCAGGTGTTGTTTTTTTGAAAAAAAAAAAAAAATTTAAAACCCTCATGCTGCGGCAGGAGGTGTATTTTCCAAATTTTTTTTGTTATTTAACAAAAAAAAAAAACCATGGCAGGGGGTGTTGGTTTTTTTTCTTAAGAATTTTTTTTTCTAAAACCTCCTACGTAGCATAGCAGGGAGGTATTTAAAAAAAAAGTTTTTGAAAAACTCCCTGCAATGTGAGGTGTTATTTTTTTTTAAAAAAAGAAAGTTTTTGAAAATCGCAGGGAAAAAGTAAAAAAATAAAAAATAAAAAATTTCTTTTGGCAACTGTTTAATAAGGATTAAAATTTTTTTGCAAAAATAGTAGGGAGAAATTTCTTACTCTTTGTCGATGGAAATAAGATGGATGAACGAAGGATGATAACCTCGATGATAATCTAGAGTTGCATAAAGAAGAGAAGAACGTGAATACTAGAAGTCAAGAATTTAACAAAGGGAATGAATTTTGAAGCCCGGACTTCTGCTGTGCTTCTATAAAAGAACTTGAAGGCTCAATTTATAGGCAAAAAGTTGAGGTTGAAACCAGAATAATATTCCAAATCTCAATTGAAATAGGATTCCTTTTTCAAATTATGGTTGGAAATTTGATTGGATTCTTAACTTAAATTTGACCATTGGATTCTTAACTTAGATTTGACCCAAATCAAATCCGAACTCAAATATCATTCTTTCTTCAAATTATGGTTGGAAATTTAATTGGATTCTTAATTTAAATTTGATCAAAATCAAATCTCGAACTCAAATATGATTCCTTTTTCAAATTATGGTTGGAAATTTATTTGGATTCTTAGGTTGATTCAAATCAAATCCCAACTCAGATAGGATTCCTATTCAAATTCGAAATTGAAATCTGGTGGGATAGCTCACAGGTAGGATTCTTCATTCTTCATTCAAATTCTAAATTTGATTGGATATCAAATTTAAATCCTTTTCAAATTCATCCAAAATTTGAATTATATTCCAACCTTTAAATTACGTTGGATAAATTTCACATTTTAAAATTTGATCCAAAATTCAAATTTGAACCATAAATCCAGCGTTTAATTTAAGTTGGATAAATTCAAAAATTTTGAATTCATCTCAAATTTGAAATCAAATTATATTCCGACTTTAAATTGGGTAGGATAAATTCCATATTTTCAAATTTGAACCATAATCCAGTGTTTAATTTAAAGTTGGACAAATTAAAAATTTTTGAATTCATCCCAAATTTGAATTCAAATTACATTCCGACTTTTAAGTTGGGTTGGATAAATTCCATATTTTCAAATTTGGTACAAAATTCAAATTTGAACCATAATCCAGCTTAATTTTCAGGAAAATTTAAAAAAAAAATCTCGAATTCATCCCAAATTTGAATTTGAATTATATTTCGATTTTGTTTGAATTAAGTTGAAAAAATTCCATGTTTTCGATTTTGAGCCAAAATTCAAAATTGAACTCAAATCCAACGTTCAATTTAAAGTTGAATAAAATTTAAATTTTCAAATTCATCCCAAATTTGAATTTGAATCATATTTTGACTTTTAAATTAAATTCAGAGTTAAAAAAAAACTTCTGAAGATAATTTAAATTTCAATGGATAAATTTCAGATGTCTCATTTTAAATTGTGGACCTACAACGATATCTTGGTCCACGATTAATATTTTTTTTTCAAAATTATGACTTAAATTCATTTTTTTCATTGCACAACATTTTCGAAATTCAACCACAATTATATTTGGCATAAATTTCGAAAAGAAGGCATTTGTAGAATCATAAATTTTGGGCCAATCATAAATGACCAGGTCATTATCTATTTTATTTAGGGATTAATTATATATTAATTCTAAATTAAAATTAAAGATAAATTGACAATTAAAATATATAATTGGGTCATATGAGTATTGAGCTTGGAATCAATTTCGTTCACAAATTTGGCCCAAAACCCAATTTACCATGAAATCATTTAAAGAATTGGGCTTGACCCAAAATTATTCAAGCCTAATGGCCTACCAAAGCCTATGGAAACCTCTCTAAATAGGGGGGACCCATTTATTTTTAGGGTTCATAATTTCAGAATTGAGAGAATTCACACTAAATTGAAGACCCTCTGAAGACTTGAAGATTCAAACACAAACTTGAAGACTTTCAAAACTTGAAGACTTGAAGACTTTTGAAGAACATATAACTTCGATATAAATTCAAGAACAAGCATCTCAATCTTTACATCAAGTTCGAGAGAAAGAATAAGATGATAAAGATTAGAGATTGAATCCAGTATAAAACACATACAAACAATATAAAAGTTCAATTCCACGAAGTATAATTTCTCCGTAAATCTCGTGTGAACAATTTTATTATATAATAATAGTAGTATTATATCATAGTAATTTTTATGATATTTATTTTTGGTATATTTTAAAATATATTAATGTTATAATAAATTGAGAAATAAGGGGAGAGATGACAGTTCATAATTTAAATTAAGTATGTAATTATTTGATTATTTGACAATTAATTGTAAGTATGATAAATAGAATAAATGGGTAAATTTTTTGGGATTTCAACAGCTTTAGATTGTATTATTAATTTGCCAAAAGCGAGCATGACTCAAATTGTATTATTAATTTGCCAAAACGAGCATAACTCAGCGGTAATTGACATATATTTCTAATCAAGTGGTTGTGAGTTCGATCTCCCACTCCCACATATTGTATTAAAAAAACTTGTCGCTCGGACTTGTGCATTCGTCGAAGGACAAATCCTAATACACTCTAACGAACTCGACGTTGGTGCGGCACTTCTTGGTGGGCAAGGTTGGGCGCCTCTAGCCGCGGTGGGTGGCGCCTCTCAGGTCGTTCATCCCATACAGCTCTGGTGGCGACACGCCCATACACATGCGCACTATACGTTTCTAACTATCTGTGATCCCATTCCGTGCTGTCATCCTTACGCTTGACACGTATCCTGTTCGGATTTCTCCTTCAACATTATTAATTAAAAATATAATGGCACAATAAATAAAAAATAAACAAAGAATGATGATTGTCAAAAATATTTTTTCCACGACTGTAGCTTTTTAATTTACCATTTTCATATTTCGTGCTTCACACATGGTTTATGAAATTGAAAACACAATTTGGTTATATAGAAGTGGAAATTTAACTTTCCTACGTATAAAAAGATTTAAGTAGTTCATCAAAGTTTGTCACTATTCCAAAATTTAGTAGTTCAAGTTTATAAGCTTCTCTTAATTTGGGATGTTTATATCAATATGAATCTAACTCAATTAATTAAGGCATATCTTCACCAAAAGGTGATGCGTTCGACCTCGGAATTCTCACTCCCACATATTGTTGTACTAAAAAATGACCGTGTTAATAATCATAATTTTTAAAAATATAAAAAAAATAAAATGCAAACAAAGTTTAATTAGGTACTGAAATTAGGAGTAATTATCTTAGAGCATTTAAAATATGTAATTGAACTAAAAAAAACTTCTGTAATTAATTAATTAATTTATTTTTTGAAATCACTCTGTAATTAAATTCGTTTATTATGGAGAGGGGCATTAAACTTTGTAGCAAAATTCAATTGATGGGAAAGGGAAAGATTAGTTCAACCAACACAAAATTGAATCCATTTGATAGGGAAGGAAAGATTGAATTTAAATAAAGGGTAATGTACTTTATTAATTGAGTTTTTATTATTTTCTTAAAGTTTTATTTGCTTGATTTTGTGGCGAGCTTCTTGAGATATTCCTTTAATGATTGAGTTTAAACTTTTAACATTATTTTGAAGCTTCATTTTGATTTTGTGTTGGTTAAATTTTATTGAGTGATTTATTGATTATTTATTGAGCAATTTAGTCACCAAACTGGTAAAATTTAGAATTTAATTTATTGTCCATTCGGATATTGTTATTGTTAAGGTGAATAAGACACCTATTACCATTTCTGTTTTACATATCTAAAGTTAACCGTTTCATGTTCCAAAACTTAAAACAAAATTTAATTTGTTACATTAAAAGTTTAAGCTTAACCACCGAAACCAAATAAAAAGATACAAATAATTTTTTTCTAAATTATATTATTATCACAGCACCTAGTGTATTAATTTACTTTTTAAATTACAAATTCAGTCCTTGATTTTTTTGGTTTTACCTATTTAATTTTTAAACTTTACTAAACGTTTTAATTACCTTCATTTAAACTTAATAATCTTCTACTTTTAACACTGTTATTTAAATGGTAATGTGGCAAGGACTAAAGAATAATGATTTTCCAAAAAGATATGCAATAAAACAAGGGTAGGCGGGGCGCAGTAGAATCAATTTTTATTGAAATTATTCTCACAGATTAATTTATAATGAGCACAAAACTGAATTAAAATTTGTTTAGTTTCAATAAGAGAGTTATGAAGGGATTATGTAAGCCAACTCTCTTCTATATATAGAGTTGAGTTTCAAAGTGGAAAAGGCAGCTTTGGGGTGAAATAATCAAACAAGTGGAAGTGACAATGGGTGAGATTTCAGAATTGCTTGAAGCTCAAGTCCACATTTGGAATCATGCTTTCAAATATATCAACTCCATGTCTCTAAAATGTGTTGTCGAATTGGGCATACCAGACATTCTCCATACCCATGGCCAGCCCATGAGCCTTTCCGATTTAGTGGAAGCGCTCCATATTCAACCCTCCAAAGCTCAATGCCTTGGCCGCCTCATGCGCCTCCTCGTTCATTCTGGCTTCTTTGCTCGAACACATAGCGAGAATGATGAGCAAGAAACGAAGTACGCTGTCACACCTTCCTCTCGACTTCTCCTTCGTCACAACGACACATTGGAAACCTTACCCTTCTTGTTTCTAATTCTTCATCATGCCATGATGGCTTCGTGGGAGACCATGAGTTGCTGGTTGTGTAGTGTAGATGAGAACTATTCCAGTGCTTTTGAAATGGCGAATGGTAAGTCAATATGGAATTATATTGCAGAGGAACCTGAATTTGGCAATCTATTTCATCGAACAATAGCATATGATTCTCAACTCATTGGGAGAATAGTAACAACGGAGTGTCGAGAGGTGTTTGAGGGGCTGAAGTCGATCGTTGATGTTGGTGGAGGCACAGGCATTATGGCCAAGGCCATCGTGGAAGCATTCCCACACATTACTTACATTGTGTTTGATCTCCCGCAAGTAGTTGCTAACCACCAACAAACCACAAAAAACTTGAGTTTCATTGGAGGAGACATGTTTGAGGCAAAAATTCCACCAACAAATGCAGTTTTACTCAAGGTATGTCTCTCCTCTCGATTTTGTACTATTTCCAAGATTAGTAACAAGTACTTATCCTTTTAAGTTTTAAAATTAGAGTACTTACTATGAGATTTTGATAATCAGTCAGTTTTGTACAACTGGAATGATGAAGAAAGCATTCAGATACTGAAGAATTGTAAAGATGCGATTTTAAGTAATGCTGAGGGTGGAAAAGTGATAATCATAGAGGTGGCGTTGGAATATCAAGTGGAAGACAAGGAGTCAATTGAAACTCAGCTTTGTGGCGATGTGTTGATGATGACTAATTTTGCCATTAGAAAGAGAAACGAGAGAGAATGGAAGAATCTCTTCTTAGCTGCTGGTTTTAGTGACTACAAGATAATTCCTATGCTAGGTTTAAGATCTCTCATCGAGGTGTATCCTTGATAATTTGGGCCCAGTCTCATCTTTTATAACATTCCAATAAATATTATTCCCTTATTTAGTTAATATGGTGGATAATGAGAATAAAAAAAATTCCATCAAAATGAAAAATTGTGAAATCAGAATAACATTTATAATATTATGATTACTCAGATTATTTGGAATCGAAATTGAAAAAACCATATATGTTTGATAAATATTTTTTTGTTATTTTTAAAAAACAGAAAACCAAATAGGTTCGACAACCATTTTAGGGTTTTTCGTTTTCAAAATGTTAGAAAGTTGAAGAGTTATATTAGAGAAAGAAAAATCTATGTAAAGTAGTGATGACAACAACGTGCATCATGAGTTTGTGGATGCCCTATTCTATCCTTATCGCAAAAATTTTTAATCTTATCTCCACCTCGTTCTCTAATTCTGAGAATCAAGGTTTAGGTTGAAAAGTCCTCATTTGGGGATAAAGATCTTCGTGGAAAATTATTGGTTTAGTGATCAATTTTAATTATTTATAAAAAAAAAAGTAATAAATATATATAATTTATATCTATTTCACTTAAATATTATTATGTACTCGAATAAATAATGTTTTAAAAAATAATTTAGTAAAACATTTAATAAAAATATTAATTATTTAAAAAACAGAACAAGGGGCAGGGGTCGGGACATGATTGAAAAAGCATTCCTCGTTCTTGAAGTGAGACTTGACCTTGCAACAATTTTTGTCACGGCTAATTTAGAGACATGAAAATAAAAGTAAAGAGATAAAAATTTTTAGAGAGATATCCTTCCAATTTTTTTAGATAGATAAAGGAAAAAATTCATAAAAAGAAAAAGTTAGAAAAAAGAAATTAGTGAGAGCAAATTTAAAAACAGAAATAGAAAATTTGAGAGAGAGGTTAACTTGAGAGCAAAAGATACAAAAATTTCACCCAATTGAGCACGTCTAGCATATTTTTTCACAGTAGCAGGATCACTATAACTGACTCCATTGAGTTCACCGCCATAGAACTCAACAGTTACACCGACCAGGTTAGAGAAAGAAAGAAAAATTAGAAAGAGAAAAAAAATTAGACAAAAAAAGTTTAAAACATATTTGTTACAGAAAATCATAAATAAAAAAGAAATAAAAGTCATAGTAAAATAAAATTGAACCAGAAAAAGATTTAGATAGAGAAAAGCTGGATATATATTTCTGTTATAAAATGTAAAATTTGAGAGAGAAAAATTTAGAAGAATATTAATTTTTTTTAGAGAGAAAAATGAAGGTGATATGTTAGAACAGGAGGAAAGGAATAAAAATATCCCATGAAAATTTTGTAGTGAGAGAGATAATAGTGAATATTTTAGAGGTGAACATTTTTTAGATAGAATGATAATTTTTTTAGTGTGTGAAATTTAGGCAAAAAAATTTTAGAGTGTGTTGATGCGTGGATTTCGGTCCTCCGGTTCACTTCCTCGTATCCACCAAACTTGTTGATCCGGGACTAGTACCTGCAAAACCAAATCGAGCTAAACTGGTGTGACTCTAGTCACACGGGCTCCGATGCTTAAGTTAACAAGAGAATAACGTAAATGTAGTCAACTTTTTTAGATCCCTTTACCTCTAAGGCTGGATCAATACTTATAGCGTGAAGTTGTTCCAGAACCTTCCGTAGCTAACCCTAATTTCACCGTTGCAGGGCCTGGGCGACATCGTCGATCGAAGATGGGGGATCACTGGCCGGACCATGGGCCGAGCACCGGGTCGGGACCGAGCCCTTCGTGGCTCAGTGGGCTTCCCTCCGGTCGCTTTCCTCGTTCTCTGCCCCGGCGTTAGGTCATTCTTTGGGCCGGCCCGTTATGTCACGGGCCGGTCTTCCCCAATCAGACTTCAACTCCTTGTCTCGTTTCGGGTCATTTTTGTTCTCCATAACAGAGTGAAAAAGAAATTTGTTAGGTAGAAATTTGTCAAAGAAAAAAAAAGTGTAGCATTAAAAGGAAAAAAAAGAAGAGATTTTGAAAATAGAAATTTGTTTTTATTTTTATTTTTGATTTTGAAGTTTACTTAAAATTTAAAAACGATTTAAGTTGGAGGCATTTAAAAATAAAATAAAAATAGTTTTTTTTTTACAAAAGATTTTTTTCTTAAAAATTATATGGGAGAAATAAATCATCGTTGATCGAACAAAGTATTGTGGGGTGCTAATATCTTTCTCATACACAAAAGCTCTTGAACCCAAATTTTATTTGTGTGCATGCCAAATTATCCACGCATTTAGATGACGAGTCACATTCTATAAATCAAGATTACGACGACGACTCAATTTTCTCCTACCGAAAAGAAATTTGGTCACTTTGCCTTACAAACCTATAGAGACACTGTACACATCATCCACTTGCCATTTTGTCTTTTTTTTATTAAGGTGACATTGGAGATCCACTCAGGGTAATCCACCTCTCATGACGTCAACCTTCCTTTAGTAGCTTCTCCACTCTAAGCAGCGATCGTGCTGCATGTTGAATCCATGACTCTCCTTTACTACCTTAACAACCTGAACCCTAGGTCGGCATTCAAGTAGTGTACAACTATGCTGGGGTTGATCCCCGACATGTCCTTGTGTGACAAAGAGAAGATTTCAACTCTTCTCCTAAGAAATTTCAGTAAGGCTTTCCCTCTGCTCGGGCCAAACATGCTAACGTGTTTATTATCATCCAGCACTGGAATGAGCTGTAGTTCTTCGGTAGGAGTGCCGCTCAGCTTGTTTTCCTAAGGGTTGGGAACAATCTTGGTACCTAGAACTACTTATCTATATAAAAAGTCATAACTTTTAGTATTTATTTTACAAGAACTTTTAGCATTCTGATGTGGCACGCAAACGATCAGGTGACAATCTCTCTCGCATACGGAATACCTACAAAATCGAACTCAATACCTGTGTGGCGCTCTGTCTAGTGCATTCCGAAACTTAAGTCAAATTCCATTTGGAAGAGCTAAGAGGAGAGCAAGAAGTTGGTTCAAGATATTATTGGAACGAACAATTTGTTCTGCAGGAATTTTGATTTCTAAACAATTTAACAATCTTGGATCGGCATTGAATTTATATTTTTTAAAAAATTAGGATTAGGATTAGGATTGGGAAATTACATTTGTAGAATCCTCAATTTAATGCTCCACAAGATCTTCTTTGCTATGACTCGAACAATGGACCAAGATTGGTGGGAACCTCAAGAAACGAAGTGGTTCTTTTTCCTCGGAGTTTTAGGAAAGATATAGAGAGAATTCTCCCAAAGAATGTGTGTTTTTGGCTTACCTGATATTCAACAATCCAAGTGTATGGACAAACGAGTCTTTATCCACTTGAATCCAATTTTATAAATAGTTCAACTCAAAATGGAAAAGTTAGATGAATTATCTTTGTAGTTAAATATACGATAGACAGATTACTTACTATAGTTGAGGTCGAAACACAGTATAAGTTTGGTAACCAAGCTTGAATGTTCTTCAATAATACATCCTAAATTTTAGGACATAAAAGGAATACACCAGGAGGTTGTACAAAGGAGAAGGTGAAGAGAAAACCTCTCAACTTCTCAATTATCTGGATAACTTCAATTGTGTAAGGCTACAAGGAGGGCTATTTATAGCCAAGGCCATCAACCAATTTTAGGAAAAATAAATGACAAAATAAAACCTAAAAACTAAAGAAATTAAAGTTTTTAGGTGGGTTCTTTGGTAGCAAATTTCTGGGTGGTTTCTTCAAGTTCCAAAATCTCTATTTAGCTCTACATACAGACTTGTGTTCCCTCTTTTTATTTCTCGAGAAATTGGAGTTTCTAACCCCATTCTATAATCCATTCCGATTTTTGACCCCTCCCTAACAAAACATACTTTGTGACACTTTTTCACTTTTTGTCTTCATAAAATTATCAAAATATCCCTATTTTTTTAAAAGTAAAATTCTCTCTACCAATTTCTCGTCTTAAACCTCACAAATTTTTTTAAGTTGAATCTAATATGAAAAAATTATCAACATTTTAATTTAAGAATCAAATTATCAATTGAGAATCCAAATCCACAAAAATCCTCCTACAAGTTAACATAATCTATGTAAATCCTCAAATAACTAAACTCTAGTGGATTATTAGCATTCGTACAAAAAATAATAATAAAAAGATTTGCATAATCTAAGAATAAATGTAATTTTGAACAATATGTAGTTGACATACAAGAGATCGTGTTCAAGTTATAACATAAAGAGTCTATAGTATATAGATAATGTTGGGTATCCTATCTTGGTAACACTATTGATACGACCCACTTTGTAAATATTATAAACGAATTGATCAAAATTGTTCATGTGGAGACATGTGAGTGGGGTATCATATACAATGAGTTTGTTCGAGACTGAACCGTGAAATATTTAATTTTTTTTTTGTAAATTTGTTAAAATAGGTAAAATACATTTTTGGTCCTTGAGGTTGGAGATATGTTTCACTTTGGTCCCTAAGTTTCAAAAAGTGACAGTTTGGTTCTCGACCTTTATAAAATAGTTCGAAAAGGTCTGACATTAATGGAATACTGACGTGGCACTGAGTTGGATATTATATTAATTTTATATTATTTTAAATTTAAATGACATTTTTTTTTTTCAATTTCCCTCTTCTCTTCCTCTCTCTTCCTCCGGCTGTGTGTAATCTCCCTCCATCTATCTTTTCTCTCCCCTCCATCTCTCTCCCTCCCTACAAAATCTATTTTACAAAACTTTAGATAGGTGTCCGTATCTGGTGAACTCCAGCTTCAGAAATTGGAGATTCTCGAGGGTTTTTCTTCAGTAGTAGTTAGTTCATGAGGATTTTGGTTGGAGTTCATGTTCCACAACAAGATGAAGCAGTACGAGAGTTTGACCAATGATTTGGCCATGGATTCCACTGTTTATGTACCGTTCTATGCCAGTCTCGATATCAGCCATTACATATGGAACCTAAGCATCGCAGTGAGGAATTCTTCCTCTAGGGATTTTCTGAGTTTGATTTTTGGGAAATCATAGTGGAAGAGAATGTTCGAAATGGATCATTTATTTGTGGTTGGAAGAATTTCTTGGGATTTTAGAAGGAAAACAGATGAAATTTCTGATTGGGGAAACTAATTGACATTCTTGCTGGAATCTCACAATATGACGATGCTGTCTATGGAAGAAAGTTCTTGGAAAAATAACTTTTATAGAAAAATCCATTATCTCCCCCATCCATTATATAAAGGATTCATCGTTTAACATTAGATATACAGAGAGATTTGAATGGCTTTTTAGGATTTAAAATAGATTTTGTAGAGAGGGAGAGAAAAGAGAGATGGAACGAGAGAAAACGCAGCCAGAGAAAGAGGATGAGGGAAGAGAGAGAAAGAGAAGAGGGAAATTGGAAAAAAAAACTATGTCATTTAAATTAAAAATCATATAATATCCAACTCACCAGTGCAATGTTAGCATTCCGCTAGTATCACTAATGTAAGTTTGACTTCAGAGACTTTTTATAACTATTTTCTAAAGGTCAGAGACCAAACTGTCACTTTTTGAAACTTAGGGACTAAAGTGAAATCTATCTCCAAACTCAAGGATCAAAACTGTATTTTACCATAAAAATAAGATAATTATTTCACAGGATGATCATATGTGACTCGATCTTAATCTTGAGTGATTTATGAACTCTTGATCGTGAGGGCATGTCCTTTAATTTACATGGATGAGAGTGATTTTTCTAGCCAATTAAATAAGTCTACTATTTGAGGATGTGACAAAAAGGGAGTTATAACATAATCTCACAAGATGGAAATTTTCTCATTCTCATTATAGGGTAAGTAGATGAGTAGTTCCATTAAGTGCTGATTTTGAGACTTGAACAGTGGGCCATTATTACTAGCTCGAGAGGGACTTAGTTTATGGTTAGATCATAAACGAATTGTTCATTAGAGGGTCAGTGGTACTTAAGGAATAAGTTGTAATTACAAAGGTAAAACAGACTTTTGCCCCAGCTGTAATTTCGAACAACTTGTGAAGGATCCACTTACATGTAGTGATTATATCCATGGACATAACCTGCTCTACAGTGTGTAAGAGTGAAACTCCGAATTTATAGTGGACTAACGTTGAGTTGATGAATGAAAGTTAATTAATTGATGAGTTTAATTAATAATTTTGTATCATTGGAGCTTATCAACTATACGTCCATAAGGTCCCCTGCTAGGCTATAAGAACATTATGATCGATTATGTTGAAAGAAAATTGAAATTGAAATGTTTTTTTGGGATACATTAAATAATAAAAGGAATAATAAATAATTATTTGAATGACAATCAAATAATATAAAATTTTAATATGAGATATTAAAAGATTTTATTTGGTATACAATTTTATCCTAATTAATATATTTTATACATTAAAAGAAATTTTTTTATTAATATAAAATATTATGAGAAT
The DNA here is from genome assembly GCF_013281855.1 of Momordica charantia. Classification (NCBI taxonomy): domain Eukaryota; kingdom Viridiplantae; phylum Streptophyta; class Magnoliopsida; order Cucurbitales; family Cucurbitaceae; genus Momordica; species Momordica charantia. Next base: position 9,887,815 of record NW_028275163.1, on the reverse strand, counting down.
TAAATAATATAAAATCTTTTAATATGAGATATTAAAAAAAATTATACCTCAACTTCTACGAATAGTATCTTTGGGTTAAGTAAAAAAGACACTCATTCCCTACGAACTATCCTAGCTCTTTGAGGTTCTCACCAACTTTCTAGTGCTTCCTTTATTTAAGTCATAGCAGAGAAGGTTATGTCGAGAGATTCTACAAATATATTTCATTTCTCAATTAATTTAGTATTCTAAATATAAATTCAATATTGATTGATTAACCATAAAATTCTAAGGGACACGTCATCCGGTTTCAATCCATATAGCGCGAGGTCGGATAGTGGCCGAACTAAACACGCTACCAAGTTGGGTGTCAAGATAAACCGTTTGCTCCTCTTTTCACGCCACGACAGCCAAACTGCTCTCCCACTTAACATGCAGTTTTCCTATTTTCATGGAGATAAAATCGTATAATTCAAACAACAAAACCAAGCTCTACAACGGTCATCTGACCACTACTCACCTATAAATATCACATGGTTAAATGAAGACGATATATGAAAACAGGTGATTATACTTTTTAATTAATTTTATTTGGCACGGAGACCAACTAGACCGTCGAGTGTTTTTAGGATTTTATTGTGATTATCGGTTATTTTTGGCAAGAACAATTGGCGCCGTTTGTGGGAACAAGAGTTCTCTTCGAATCTTAAACTGACAAAGCAGCCTTTGTGATCAAGCAACAAAGCGATGGCGGATGAAGGAATGTCACAACGGTCGTACACCAGCAGCCGCACTCAAAACACAGTGCGCACTCCGACCCGCGGGCGAGGAAGACCGCCATTGATGCGAGGCGGTGGAGGAAGAAGGAACGTGGCATGACCAAGTTCCTCAAGCACTGTCCGGCAGATGGGTCAGGAGTTGATGGGGTTGCGTGTAGAGCTCAATGAGGTTTGATCTGAGTTAGGCGGAGTTGCTCAGTTAAGGGCAGAGATTGCCAATTTGACTGCAGCTCTGCGCCGCAGCCAAATTCTGGAGGCGATAGCAGGAGACACGAATGCACCGGGGCCATCAGTCAGGGTCTAGGAAGTCGATGTGCAGGAGAATACTGCTGAGTCTCCGATTCCAAGGGACCCAGCGCGCGGAAAAGCCCTGGTGGTGTCAGCGGAGGAAGATGCACTCCCACGCGTGTTGGTCCATGAGCGACTAAATTTAGGGGCAATGTGAACCGCAACGATAGACCCAAGGGAAGGATTGCGGGTGCATATTACAACGGAAGCACCAGGCCTCCGCCAGATGTCGAATAAGCGTAATGCACCTCAACAAGCGGGTCAGCAAACTCTGGCTACACCGAATTGGGGGTTTGCTCTTGCAACAGGTGGGGTGACCGCCACTACATCTACATATCAGACCACGGTCGATGTACCGGAGGTAAATGATTCCATGAAAGAAGTAATCAGTAAACTTCAGAACGATTTTGAGGCTTTGAGGCAAAGCTGTAAGACTGATGACGCCTGTTGGGTAGAGCAGGGTGAGCGGGAGGATCCTCCTTTCACGGCTCCCATAATGGCATATCCACTCCAACCGAAGATGAAGAAACCTGACATGAAACCGTACGATGGATCAACCGACCCGATTGATCACATCGACTTGTACGAAAGCTTGATGGAATTAAATACTGCAGGGGACGAAATGAAATGTCGGGCTTTCTCTGTCACTCTGAAGGGCCAAGCTAGATCCTAGTACAGGCAATTGAAGCCTAAAATCGTCGGGTCCTGGAAATAGTTAAGGAAGATCTTCATAAGCTAATTTTTGGCGCAGCATGACAGAAAAACGCCCGACACACATCTCCTCACCATTTATCAGTCAGAGGACGAGTCGCTGAGTGACTTCGTCGGGAGATTTATGGCAGAGAAAATCAAAGTCCCAGACTGCTCGGATGATGCAGCAGGATGACTTTAATTTCGGTAATAAATAATCCTGACCTGGTACATTCTTTCGCCATTCAACCCGCTCGGACTTATGCCGAAGCGATCTAGTGAGCACGCCAGTATATGCATGCTGAAGATGTACTCCGGGCAAAACATCTCCAGCATCAAACTGTATTATCTAGGCATGCAAAATCTCGAGAGCAGAGCTCGAAGCAGAAGAAAGGTCAAGCAAGTCGTGATTATGAGACAAAGAAGCCTATCCACGATAACCGATCTCGATCAGAGCGAATAGTACGAGTTCATGATCGCTATTTAAGAGAGTTCGACCGTTACACCCCACTCAACGTCCCCTTATCAGAGATCCTGGCCAACAAATAGAATAGCGATTTGCATACGATGTTGGAAAAGCCAAGTGAAATGAAGTCGAGTCAGGATAAGCAGAGTAAAAGCAAGTACTGCAGGTTTCATGGAGACCATGGACATGATACTTCGCAATGCTTTGATTTGAGAGACTAGATAGAAAACTTGATCAGGAGAGGCCATCTGAAAAAGTATGTTGGGAAAAAAGATTCCTGTTCTTCTCTGGGGAAGAGAAAATTCGATCGAACCGATCGTGATGATCAAGACAAATCTCCCTCACCCAAAAAAAGAGAAGCAGCTGGAAAAATGCCCGTGGTGATAAACACCGTTTTTAGTGGTCCAAGTGGAGGAAAATAAGGCAATAAGAGGAAAGCCTTCATTCGAGAAACTAGCCATGAAGTCAATACATCATATGTTCGATCAACGGTGGCAATATCTTTTTCTGCAGATGACTTGGAGGGAGTTCATTTACCATATAATGACGCTTTGGTGATCTTACCCATAATTGATAATTTACAGGTCCCGCGGGTACTCATCAATGGAGGGGCATCCACCAACATACTTCGCTCATTGGCTTATGTGAATGAGATTGTGAGTTTCTTGAGAGTGATGTTTTTGCGTGTAACCACGAGTGACTATACCTTTACGAGTGTAAACACGTGAGGGAGTGCTTGTGAGGTCCATTTTTCTTTGTTACTTTGCTTTCTTTTGCAGCCATGTCTCAGCAAGAGAATTATGCAAAATTTTTCCACAACATGGAGCATTTGACAAAGACGTTTCAAAGGTTGGACTCGAGACTCAAATCTATTGAAAGACAACTAACCCATCTGAAGCAAAAGAGGAGGAATAAGTCAATGCACCATAAAGAGTATTTGGAGGTCGAAGGAAGGGAACATGGTGGATGTTGCAATGCTGTCCAAAGGAGAAATCTAGGAGGAGTTCATAAAGTTGATCCTATATTGAGAAGCATCAAGGCTAAACTTCCTATGTTCCATGGAAGTACAAACCCGAAGGAATACATTCAATGGGAACAGCAAGTTGAACGTGTCTTTGATTACTACCCATTAAGTGAGGAAGTAAAGGTAAAACTCATTGTTGCTCAACTTCGAGATTATGCAATTACTTGGTGGGATAAATTGTTTTTGAGTAGGAGGAAGAACTTTGAGTGTCCAATAAACTCATGGTATGTTCTCAAGCATTTAATGAGAGAGCATTTTGTTCCCAAGTGTTTCTATAAGTTGAGATCTTTGAGACAAGGTAGCAATAGCGTGGAGGCTTACTACATGGAGATGCAAATGTTGCTTGAGGAGCTTGATCTTTATGAGGATGAGGAAGTTATAATGGCTCGTTTCTTAAGAGGACTCAAGAAGGAAATTGCCGAACGACTTGATCTTCAATTTTATGAGGATTTAGAAGGGATGGTGCAAATAGCCATAAAGATTGAGAAACATCTCCAAAGGAAGTCTACAAGGTATAATAAACCTAAACCATTTTCTAAGATTCATTTATCTTTAGAGAATTTTAGTTTACCAACTAACATTAAGCCTATTGTTGAGGTAGAAAGTGATCCAATTCAAGAAGACATAGTTTGTGACCTAGTGCCACATGCTGATAGTGTTTTATTTAGTAGGCAACTAGATTGCAATGAATTGTTTGATTGTAACACTTCTACTATTGTAACACCTACTCCTCAAGATGTATATGATGTTGTGTGTGAGTTAGGGAAAAAGGCGCATGAGGTCAAGACAAAAGCATGTGAATTGTTTGAAAAAGAATCTTGTGTGAGAGAAAAGCATGAGATTAATTTGTGGCCTAAAGAGAAAAATGAGAGAAAAGCCAAGAATGTAAGCTTGTTTGAAAAAGTTTGTGATGTCAACTATGTTTTATTTTCCAAACAAAACATTCTTGATCTTTTGTACAAAGGTGTTTGTTATTTAACGGGAGAGCTTAAACCATGTTGGTCTAGTGTTTCCCTTGAGTTTTTACAGGAGGCTAGAACACTCATTGAGAAGATTGAACCAAAGATTGCTTCCAAAGTACAAAATGACAGTCAACATGTGGTTTACAAGGCTGAAGCATCTCGTGAGAAGCAAAAGTCCCAATTTGCTTCTAAATTCATTCATGGAAGGAAGTATACAATGTTCAAGCCGAGTGATTGGGTTTGGAGACACTATTGGAAGGATCGCTTTTCTTTTGGAAAGAAGTTGAAGAGGAACCCATGTAGAGCTATAAATTTGACATTTGATGATTTTAAGAGTGCTCTACACGGCAAGTTCGATGAAAATTACATATTCAATGCTGCTGATTTTCATCCATTTGATGTAGGAGATTCTTTTGATTCGAGGACGAATCCTTTTGAAGACAGGGAGGATGATATGAACCAAAGTGTCTTAGTCTTCAAGAGTTAAAGGAAGTTGTTGGAGAATCCTATGTCCAAGTTGACAACAAATTGGAGTTGCATTAAATGCACGATAGTGTCATTTATGGCAACCTCAAGTTGCATTGAATTAAGTCAAGAACAAGTCCAACTTCATTTACTACAAACTCAAGTTGCATTAATGGAAGTCTAAGTTGAACTCAAGATGCATTAAATGAACAAGACTTCAAAGTACTTGAAAGTAGTTCAAACTCCAATTCATTCACTCTTGAAGGGTTACAAACTCTTGGTTTTATGGTGGAGGAGTTTCATTCTCGGATTTAAAGCATGTTTAATTGTATTTTCAGTTTTAAACATTTCATTTATGTGTTTTAAGTTTTATTTGTGTTAGTGGTGGTTATGGTATTGATGTAGTAGGGAGTTACAACCTTTACAATTCTTTTAGGTAACTTGAAGGGTTGTTTTGGAGGCTATAAATAGCCTAGCTTGTTCCCTTGGAAAAAACAGATTTGAGATTTGAGTTTTGAGATAATGAAATTTAAGCTTATTGAGCCATGAGCTTTTCCTTTGCATTTCTTGTGTTTTAGAATTGCATGCTAGAATCATTCAGGTAGCCTTGATCAAGCTATCTTGTGGAGTGGTTCGAATCTTGAGTTTAGAAACAAGTTTTCTCTACTCTTGATATTGATCATCAAGGTAAATCCGTTCTAACTTCTTCCTTGGGTTGACATCATCTTGATTTGGGGGTTTTAGCACTTGTGATCTAGGGGTTTGCATAACCATAAGGGTTCTTAGATCCAATTGGCTATTGTTTTCTTATCATACTCTCACTCTCAACCTACCTTGCTCTAGGATGAGAGAAATCGCAACTAAAACGATGTCCAACACCCCTAGTCAGCTTCTCAGGAGAAATGGTCGCAGTGGAGGGTTGCACTGACCTCCCGGTCGCTATTGGGGAAAATGACAACAAAGTTCGAAAGGTTGCAGAATTTTTCGTGGTTGATGGTGCGTCAGCATATAACGCAATATTAGGACGACCATATATACACGAACTGCAGGCTATCCCTTCCCATACCATCAGATGATGAAATATCCAACCCCTTATGGCGTGTGGATCATTAGAGGCGAGCAAAAGGCCTCACGAGAATGTTATGTGACGGCAATAAATGGTACTCGGACTTACGCCGTTGTCATTGGGACTACTTCATTCGAAGTGGTGCCAGGCGATGAGTCCAACAATGAACTTGGATGGTGAACGTCGAAGCAAGAACTTGAACAAATTAAACTTGGGTCTGATGAAAAGGTTGCCAGCATCGGGTGAGGGATTAAAGGTCTTGTTCGAGAAGAGTTAGTTAAATTTTTGCAAAAAAATGCCGATGTATTCGCATGGTCTCATGAGGACATGCCAGGAATAGATCTCAGCGTAATAACTCATAGGTTGAATGTTGACCCAAATTGTAAACCTATTAAACAGAAACGTCGACCTGTAGATGCTACTCGACGTGTTGTAATATCTGAGGAGGTAAACAAACTCCTCCAAGCTGAATTCATTAAAGAAGTTTATTACCCTGCATGGCTTTCTAATGTTGTAATGGTAAAAAAGGCAAACGGGAAGTGGAGAATGTGTGTCGACTTCACGAATTTAAATAAAGCTTGTCCAAAAGACAGCTTTCCACTTCCCCAAATTGACCAGCTCGTTGATGAGACAGCCGGTCACGAGTTATTGACCTTCATGGATGCATATTCGGGATACAACCAAATAAGAATGCATGTGCCTGACCAAGAACATACTGCCTTCGTAATAGATCAGGGTCTTTATTGTTATAAAGTAATGCCCTTTGGTTTAAAAAATGCAGGGGCAACTTATCAACAATTAGTTAACATGATGTTCAACAAGTATATGTCGAAATATGGAGGTCTACGTAGACGACATGTTGGTTAAAAGCCTCATAGCCGAACAACATGTGACCGACCTGACAGAAGCTTTTGACGTATTGAACCATTATCAAATGAAGTTAAACTCAACAAAGTGTGTGCTTGGGGTTTCTTCAGGGAAATTCCTCGGATTTATGGTCAATCATAGAGGAATAGAAGCAAACCCAGATAAAATTAAGGCTATACTAGAGATGGAGTCTCCTAAGAACTTGAAACAGTTACAATGCCTGAATGGCCGAATAGCCGCATTGAATCGGTTTGTCTCTCGATCAACCGACAAGTGTCTCCCATTCTTTAAAATTCTACGAACGAGAGGGAAGTTTGAATGGACGGATGAATGCGAGCAAGACTTTCTCAAGTTAAAAGAATACTTGGGTTCGGCACCTTTGTTGTCAAAGCCAGAACATGGGGATTGTCTATATCTGTATCTGGCAGTTTCACATTCTACGGTTAGTTCGGTCTTGACAAGAAATAATGGAGGAGTACAAAGTCCAGTGTATTACACGAGTAAATCATTGACGAGCGCGGAAGCAAGATATCCCGATATTGAAAAGCTAGCTTTGGCTCTAGTCAATTTGGCCCGACGATTACGACCCTATTTCCAGGCACATAAGGTAGTTGTTCTAACAAATTTTCCCTTACGACAGGTTTTTCAAAAGCCAGAGACATCGGGAAGATTGATGAAGTGGGCCCTAGAGCAGTGAATATGATATAAGTTTTGAACCTCGGTTGTCTTTGAAAGGACAAACAGCCGCCAACTTTGTAGCCGAATGACACCAAGTCATCCGGTGAAAGATTCAAAACAACAATGGACACTCTATGTTGATGGCTCCTCAAGTGACAAAGGGTGTGGAGCTGGGATACTTCTTCAGTCGCCAGAAGGGACTCGTTTCGAGTATGCATTACGATTCAAATTCAAAGCATCAAATAATGAAGCTGAATACGAGGCACTAATAGCTGGTCTCTGTTTGGCGCAGAGCATGGGAGCAAATTGTTTATTGATTTTAAGTGATTCTCAGCTTATAGTCAACCAAGTAATGGAAGAGTTCCAAGCAAAAGATGGAAGGATGGCCAAATATTTAAGAAAAGTGAAAGAAAATTTGGCTAAGTTTAGAGACTTTGTAATTCGACAAGTTCCTAGGTCTGAGAATTCCAACGCAGATGCTCTGGCAAAATTAGCGGTGGCGTATGAGACTGATCTAGCCTGCACAGTACCGGTTGAGGTTCTGAGCTTGCCATCCGTTGAACAAGAAGAACACTGTTCAGTTGAGGTCCGACCTTGTTGTTGGATGGATCCAATCAAAGATTTTCTTAAAGGAGTTTGACCAGATAATCAAAATGAAATAAAGAGACTAAGACGTCAAACAGCTCACTATTTACTTCAAGGAGATGTGCTATACAAACGTGGGTATTCGTTGCCCTTATTGAAGTTCTAGCACTGGATGAAGCAGACTACGTAATTAGAGAGATACATGAAGGAAGCTGCGGAGATCATGCCGGGGCTCGAACTTTGATGTCAAAGATTATAAGACAAGGATACTATTGGCCAAGTATCAGCAAAGATGCAAAGACTTTCGTACGAAAGTGTGATAAATGTCAGAGATATGCTGATTTGATTAAACAACCACCTGAGAGTCTGACTCTGTTATCCAGCCTGTGGCCGTTCGCACAATGGGGAATCGATCTTATAGGACCCTTCCCTACAGGGAAAGGCCAAGTAAAATTCGCAATAGTAGCAGTTGATTATTTTACCAAGTGGGCTGAAGCAGAACCTTTGGCTACTATTATAGAGGAAAAAGTAAGAAACTTTGTTTGGCGGAGCCTAATCTGTAGGTTTGGGATTCCACTAGTGATAATTTCAGACAACGGGAAGCAGTTCGACAATGAAAAGTTTAATTTATTTTGTACGCGACTCGGGATTAAACACATCACATCTTCTCCCGCTCATCTGCAAGCCAATGGACAGGTCGAAGCGGTTAATAAGATTATTAAAGGCGGGTTAAAAGTGAGACTGGAACAATTTAAAGGAGATTGTCCTGAGGAACTCCCTGGGGTTTTGCGGTCATATCGAACAAAACCAAGGGGGTCGACAAATCAAACACCTTATTCGTTAGCCTTTGGCTCGGAAGCAATGATCCCGGTAGAGATTGGATCACCGTCAGAACGAACTAGTCGGCCTTTCAATGAGACCGAGAATGCAGAAGCGTTGGGTTTGAATCTAGACCTACTTGAGGAGAAAATGAACGACTCACAAGTGCGAAATGCAGAATATCAAAATAGAATGACAAGGTATTACAATTCATGAGTAAAGAAGTGATGTTTCAAACTGGGAGATCTCGTACTAAAAAAAGTTCTTCAAAAGGCTGGGGCTCTAGAGCCAAACTGGGAAGGACCGTTCAAAATTAAAGATGTCATCCAAACTGGAATATATAGTTTAGTCGACTTGAACGCCAAACAATTCGCTCACCCCTAGAATGCAGAAATCTTAAGTTGTATTACTAGTAAATCAGTAATTTGTACAGTACTCTTCGAACCCTATCCAAATTAAGGGCTATTATTGTCAATGTTACTTACATAAAATGTTTATCATTGACGTGACTTATGAATTCCTTTTTAGATTGGGTTTATGTGTCACTTATTGCAAACAAAGTGCTCATCAGAATCAAAGAAGACAATGCTATGCATGAATAAAACGATGTAATAATAAATCGATGTAGTTCATTTCATTCTTAAAAAAAAAAAAGAAACAAAAAATTTCGGAATGTGTACCAAAATTACACTTCAAACAGAAAAAAAATTAAAATGATAAAGGAAATGAGGGTAGAATCAGTTCAACTTCCTTCTCTTCTCCTCCATGCAGACACAACGCTCTAGAGACCTGACCTTCCTCTCCATTGCGCGAAATTCATCCTCCATAGTCACCTTCTTTTTCTCCCAGCTTTCCTTCTCCTCCTTCAGAGCCTGGCACTCGAATTCAAACTGTAAAGACCGAATTGTTGACTCTTGAAGTTTACATACAAGAGGAGAAAATTCTTGCTTAAGTTTGAAAACTTTTGCCGTTGCCCGTCGCAGTTCAAAACGGGAAGGAGGAGCAGTATAACGAGGCAAATGGCAGGATGAAAGGTGCTCCCCTCCAGAAATAGGGAGAAGAGTAGGAATGATAGGGGATGATGAGGGAGGGGAAGAAGAGGATGAGGATGAGTCCCCCAAGTGATCGGAGGAAATCTCCATAAAAGTCGTCAGATGGCCGTTTACTTCCTCAGACATATCCTAAGTATAGGAGTTTAAGATAAAAAATCAGAGAAAGGAAGAGATAGTTAAAATGAGTTCAAAATAGAAGGTTGAAGCGACGTTTAAATAGATGATTCACTCAGTGGAATCCGAAAAGACCTCCACCACATAATGAAAGCTGTACAGAGGAAATCAATGCAATTTACTTAGAATATACAATGGAGGTTGAGAATTGATTCGATTACGGAGAATCGAAATGGCGTCAGGCGAAATTCAATGAAAGTGATGATTTCGTATTAAATTCAAAGTGTTATTCTGTGCGGAGTCCATAATTAAATTTAGTAAAATTATAATAGAAAATAGATATACATGTGGATAAGAGAAATAATAAAATAGAGATTAAGCCGGATCAAGGTCTGTAGCCCCGGGAGGCTCCATGAGGTTGTTCTGCGCCGGATCAGCGAGAAAGGTATTAACCTCTCTTTCAGCATTTGTGGACTCTAGCTCGGTTACTCCGGCCTGGGGCTCTAGCTCGGTTACTTCAGCCTGGGGCTCTAGCTCGGTTACTCCGACCTGGGGCACCACCTCGAGCACACTAACCTGAGGCGAGGAAAGGTTGATTCCCTCATTTGGATTCGGATGCTCACTCTGATCAGCTGATTTCTTCTTGGCAAGTTCCCAGTCGCGATCAAATATAAGAACAAGCTGGTCCGAATTAACCTCCCGAGCAAATTTTTTAAGCCACTCGACGGCGTAGTTAAGACCACCATATTCCATATCCTTCTCTAACTCCTTGAAGTCTGGAAATTGAGACATAATCTCATAAAGAAAATCAAAATTGCCAAGTCGAGCTTCTGTATTTGCAAGCCTAGATTCAGCATCAGAAAGTTTTGTCATAGACTCAGCAACTACTTTCTCAGATTCATGGAATTTGGATTCAATGTCGGCCAAATGTGACTTTGTTTGTGTGAGTGTAGACTTGGTGTCTATGAGTTCTGCCTCAAACAACTTATTCTTCTCTGCTTCCGCACTTAGAATGTTCTCTGTGCAAGACCTGATGTCGGAGAGCTCGGCCTTTAATTGTGTGAGAAGATGTCTAAACTGGTTAGCCTCAGTAGTCAAATCAGAGACTTCAGTCAGCAAACGACGATTTTCCTCCTCCAATTTGGTCTGCTCGGCTTTATATTTGTTGTTCTCGACGTGCACTTCTCTGACGCAGCAAGGACATTGAGGGTTTCGCGTTTCGAGGTCTTAAAATCCTCATTTTCCTTGGTCAAACCTTCCCGATCTCTTCTGAGCTCTTCAAGAAGGGAATTGTACTCAGCCATTTGAGCAGAACATGAAGCAGCTGATTACGCTTGTTTACATGCGTAAAAAGAAGGTTTTAGATGCTGTTTTTACTATGTTTTAACTTTGTTTCGGCCTTTTTCTCGGTCGTTTGAGTTCCAATTCATGCAAAATTCATATATGATGGTTTGTGGTTGGCTTATATTGTATTTATGACATTTTAGGACCATTTGGGAGTGCAAATTAATCAAAAGAAGCAAAAAGACGGAAAAACCTTCATTGGAGGCGCCAAGCGCCTGGTAGGCTGCAGAAATCCTGGTTTTCTTCCAACTTTGCCCTTAATGAAACGCGTCTTCCAATGCGTTTTGGTGGTTCCAACCGATGCATACGTGTAGAAGAAGTGTTCCACTATCAGTTTGAGCATGATTTGGTCAGTCAAAGGAGTTGGAAATGGGTGATCCAGCAGCGTTTTAGGACCTACCTAACCAATTCTGCACAGCTATAAATTCCAGTAGCTTCTCCACCAAATTCATCAAGCCTTGCTTCCTTCTCTTGATCATTCTTAGTGTTTCTTTGTTGCTTTCTAAGTACTTTTGAGTTACTTTCATTAGTTGCTTTTAGTTTTTAAATCCCGAGCACTTTACATTCCTTTATTGAGCTTTGTTTTGTTTCCGTTGTTACTTAGTTATTTTCTACCTATTCAAATTTATAAAAATCCAGCACTTAGCTTATCTTTACTTTGCCTTTACTTTATTTTTAGTTAAGAGAATTGTGTTTTTGGAGGAAAGAGCACGTGACACTCCCCCTTGCTTGAAAGAGAAGGGCGAAGCTCTCAATTCCGAGCAAAACTCTCCGTTAGTTAACTTCTATTTTTCACACATGCATTTTAATTTCAACCATTTTACTTGCTATATTTTCTTCAATATGTCTTTCTAAATTCCCGTCTCTAGCCCGGTTATGGATAGTTAGCCTTTTATTTCTAAAAAGAGTTGCTAAGAAGTAGTGTTTTTGCTTTCCACTCATTGTTCAACATGTTTTCCCAAAAAGTTTGGATTTAGAGAAGGCCACAGTAAGTCTTAACAAGTCAATACTGAAAAGGTTGCTTATTTGCATTGTTGAGTGGTTAAACCGAGGAGAGGAGCGCCTTAGACATAAGGGTTCCGGTTAAGTAGCCTAGACATAGGACCTTAACCCGAGGTTGCGACTATTTCCATCCTAAAACTAAGATATCTCTCATAATAGACATATTAGGGAATGTCTTAGGACTTTGAACTTACTTAGACATAAGTCAAGTGAAAAGCGTAGTCGTTGGTTCCTAAGTAAAATGCATATCGTCCTTAGCGTGTCCTTGATTCTTTGTTGGCTAACTTGAAGTAACTCGGGCTAGGTTTTACCATTATAAGACCAAATCCCAAATCCAAAACCATTATTTGTGACCACTTCCCATTTTACAAGAATCACTCATTTCAACGTTCACTATTCATTAAAACTTTAGAGTTTGGAAATTATTTAGAAGTCCTTGAGGATCGATACTTGGATACTCCATCCATTTTATATTACTCTGATAGGTGTGCACTTGCATCTATAGAATTGTTACCACGCTTAGTGTGTGCGTTCAGCATAACCTCAGTTAGCAGCTTTCTTGGCGGCCTCAAGAAACTTGATTTTGTTCTTCCGTCAGGCAAAATCATGATGAAAAAGCTCGGGACCAATAGAGGCCATTCCCCAACAAGACAAAGAGCAAAAGCCTGAAATCAAGCATATGCATTTAAAGGTCGAAAACTACAACGAAAAATCAAAGAGTAAGGAATTACCTTTATGATATGGGAAGAAATTTCAGAAAAGAGTTCCCGAGAGGATGAAGGACTGATACAACAAGCATGTTTTTCCAGATCACCGGTGAAAGCATAATATAGTTTGTCGGTGGAAGCTAAGATGCCCTCACTATTAAGGTTGATAAGAAAAGGAGGAATCCCAGTAGCACGAGCTAGAGGACTCTTGGAAATCTCAAAAGAAGTGTCTCTTATGTTGGACGGAGCAGCGACGAAAGTCGTGTCGTCTCCTAAAGGAGAGTGAGACTGGACTTCGTCGAGCTCTTGAAGGGAGATGCCAGGTCTGTCCCCCAGTCCAGCAGAGTCTGATCCCTCGTGAATTCTGAAGGTTGGATCGGTCGGGGCGGTAGGCTCAGCTTGGAGGCCACTAGATTCGCCCTCAGGTAGGGGAGATGTTGGAGGGGCAGAAGTTTCGGGATCAGCCGTAGGACCTGTTTTTCTTTTTCTTTGAAGTTGACCGTCAGAACTGTCATTCAACTTTTTGTTAGGGCGGAGGAGATTGATCACAACTCTGTACTGCAGCAGTCCTGGTCTCAGGTATTGAATGGACCTGGGGGTCATAGGCCACGTTATTACTCCCAGTGGAATCAGCTAAACCATCTCCAAGAGGTACGCCTCGACAACGACTGCTGTTGAACCTAGAGGGACGGGGGTCCATTTCCTCTACAAGGAGGAAGAGAAACAAAATGAGATATTATGAGTAAGGAAAATATGGAGATATGAGGAGTTAGAGATAGGGTTAACCTGATGAGAGTTCAGCCGCGAGTCCACAACTTCTCAAGTTCCGATTGCATAGAAGGTCGGGACTATATTGATCTCTGGCTGAGATGGTTGCGCAGCCACCGACCTGGTCTCCTTAATCAATTCAGGCGGAGGATCGATCAGCACTGCTGAGGAGATAAATTGATCGGTAAGAAGGAGAGCTCGAGTAAAGAATGCACATACCTACTAAACAAAATAGTAAGGGATCCACAAGCCAGGGTTTAATCTACCGAACTCCATGGGCACCTCACAATAGGGAGCCTCTTCGCTGGTAGTCATAAGCCAATTCTCATATACATAAAACCATCTTTGCTTCCAGTTCTTTATGGAAGTAGGTCCATTCACAATTGAGGAAAAACCATTTTCCATCACTGGTCCGTTGACTAATTTGACAATACCAGGAAAGCAACTTAAATAAAATCGACCAGGGGCCTTAGACGACTTCTTAATGGTGTGGATAGAAAGCATGTGCTCAATAGACCGAACACAAGTTCTATCTTCGTAGAATCGCCACCATAAGTACCAAAAGCCCATGAGAGTGCCCCATCCATTTGGTGTCAATTGAGCCGGGGCTAGGTTGACAGCATTGAGGAAAATTGGGCAAAAGGATGTAAGGGTAACCGAACACCATATTCAAACATTTGAGGATAAAAACTAACACATCCTATTGGAGGTTTATCAATCATTTCACCCGCTACAAGAATCCTCAATTCGATGTCACTTGGGATAGAGTAGTTATACCTAAGAATCCCTAACAACTCCTCGGGACAGTTGGAGTACGAATAATCGGAACTCGCCACTTATTTCCGGCTATTCACTACGTTTGTGACGACAGGATTTTTTATTTTTAGCCGGATAATCAACTAAAGGTAATGAAGAAGTTGAAGCCCTAGACTGATTACGAGTATCAGCGTCGAAAGATTTAGTCCTAGCCATTTACGAAACTTAAAGAACTAGGACGAAAGTGAAACAAACGCGAGGTCAACTGAAACGCCAAGTGAGGGAAGAAGAAACGTCTGACCTTACAAGATTGCGACAATGGAAGTCCCCAGCAACAAGAATCTGATAATGATTCAAGCAAAGTTCGTATTGAGCCTTTTTAAATACTTGATGGGAGACGGTGTCAACTCAGAAGGGAAGGAAAAAATGAGTTCGACTCTATGTTTCGCAAGTCTGACATTAAACTCTACTTCGGTAAAGTTCGAATTGTTTAACCATAAAATTCTAAGGGACACGTCATCCGGTTTCAATCCATATAGCGCGAGTTCGAATAGTGGCCGAACTAAACACGCTACCAAGCTGGGTGTCAAGATAAACCGTTTGCTCCTTTTTTCACGCCACGACAGCCATACCGCTCTCCCACTTAACATGTCGTTTTCCTATTTTCATGGAGATAAAACCGTATAATTCAAAAAACGGAGCCAAGCTCCACAACGGTCATCTGACCACTACTCACCTATAAATATCACATGGTTAAATGAAGACGATATATGAAAACAGGTGATTATACTTTTTAATTAATTTTATTTGGCACGGAGACTAAGTAGACTGTCAGAGTGCTTATTTTGCAGGTTCAAATCCACGAGTGTTCTTAAGGTTTTATTGTGATTACCGAATATTTTTGGTAAGAACATCGATCCAATAATACTGGTGTGGAATGTATGTAGTTTGGAAATTGACTATTTAGGCATATTGACATTATTAAAAAACCCTTGATTTGCAAGGAAAAGCGATTGCGTGGTTCAATTCGGTGAAGAGTCCTCCACTAGTTGTTGCTGCAGCCGTAAACAGGAAGAAAAATTGACCGGCAATTTATTTGTAATCGTTGAAGAGACGATCATTGCGAAAGGAAAATTCAAGGAATGAGTGTTCATCTTACAATTTCTGTCTGAAATTATTTGGTGGGCATCACCCACAAAATCCAATACCATATTATTTTTTTTCCATGTTCACACCCACTCAAATTCATGAACTCACAAAGTGAAATTTTTGGTTGAAGCACCAACTTTTTTTTTTTTTTATTTTTTTTATTTTGCTTACCGAAATCCGAAGAATTCAGTAAGAACGGCGGTTTGATGCTAAATTTTCTCGAGGACGGCAACAAGTGAAGGGAAAATTTAGGGTTTTCTTAAACACTAAATTTGATAGACCAAGCCAAGAAGTTGAAACTGAGATAGGTCTAGGAAATTCAAATGTTGTAATTTTGAATTTAGTCTTTAATTTCTAATATATACCAATTATGCTGGTTAATTTTGCAAAGTTATTATTTTAATTATGCATGTTGATATGTCTTAAATTGTTCTAAGTGTTGCATAAATTATATTTAGATCAATATGACAGCATAGGATATGCATATCATGCTCTATTTTGAATATAATTGTTATATTTGAATAATCCCTATTAGATATTTTATTCATTTAAAATCTTTAAATGGTTTTTTTTTTTGTTTAAAATATACACATATTTTATTCAATTAACCTTTTTTTTGATTGATTCTAAAACATTCTCTCTTCCTCTCCATGCTGGCATTAATAGAACTATTTTTTTTGTTGGATTTTACAGTTTTGAACTGAAAACTTTATTTTAGCCCTATGGAGTAAACTGCCTTCTTTAATTCACTTCCACCTTGGAAAACACAATCTTTTTTTAGTGTCAAGATTTGATGGAAAAAAATTAATGTGAATTGGATCAATTACTTTGAATTCCTAATAATATGGAAGACTCCACGGAGACTAGTTTTTCTTTTAAAATAAGGTAGTAAACTGTTTGAAAATAAATTTATGACAAAAATGGTTGAGATTTTTTGGTAACAATAATTAAAATAAGAAAGAATAGATTATGGAAAAAATAAACCCCGACCACTGCCTTAACCTTCAAAAAGATTATGCAACTAATCAATCTAGGTTCTTGTTTTAGAGATCGTATGTCTAGATTCGCAACAAGGGCATAAACGTTGTGCTCCTTGATAGTTAAAGTTTGGATAAAAGGTAGAGACTAAGGCATCCATAAAAAGGTTGAGAAGGTAATTTAGTTCATCCTAGAAACGAGAGAAAAGTAAATACAGTAAATTTGTTGAAAAGAAGACATTTGTATTGAATTTAGAACTGAATACAAAAATTGAATAACAAGAGGAATGTTAGAATTTTAAATAGAATTGTGAAAAATAAGAACAATGAAAAGGTAAAAGAGCAATTTAAGAAAAGAATCAAACTCAAACTAAATGTTGAAAATACAAGAATAGATGAACTGAACAAAATTCTAAAAGAAATTCATAAGCTGGAAATTGGAATGATTTGAGGTCTCTTAGAAGCTGTATTCATAGGCTTGGAGGTTACACACATTTTGGAGAAAATTTTGGGAAGTTGGTGGATATCTTGAACAAATCGTATTGACTTCCTCTTGCAAATTCTAAGGAATAACAACTTAGGTACGAAAATTTCTCAAAAGCCTCAGTCAAATTAAGCAAAAACGCTGCCTTTCCACGTTCTAGGTAAGGGATGCGACAGGCGCATCAACGTGTGTCTGCGTGAGATCTGAAAATAACGTGGCTGGTGCATCAAACCATCATGCTAGAATTTTTGGAGTCCATGCATGATTTTTCACAACAAAATACACATAATTGCATCATTTTACCTGCGTTCATCTAAGTCTAAGTGCTCGAGTCTTTCAACAAGTAATATACACATTTTCACTTAATTATGTGTATGAACATACATTTTCAACCTAAAAAAGACTATAAACATGCATGATAAATACACTTTTTAGCCTTTAAATCAAGGCTTATCAGTTGTCGTTGGCAGTGGGGTCGCACTTTCATTTATGGGGTCAATGGCAGTATCCACAGTGGTATGCACTGATGTCGTATTTCCATTTTTTAGGTCAATGACAGGATCTACAGTGATCTACATTGGTGTCGCGCCCATTTATGGAGTTAATGTCGATATCTATAGTGGTCTTTACGATGGTCTCTGTAGTGGTGTCGCACTTTCATTTATGGTGTTAATGTCAGTACTTACAGATGTCTGTACTGGTATCGTACTCTCATTTCTAGGGCAGGATGTAGCAATTGCTCCCTAACTCATTCGACAGAACCGTTACAACCCATGTTACATCCCTATTTTCAGATAGCTTAATAATAACAGACTTGTTTACACCATCCTTGTACAAAGAGAGGCATGCAACTTTTTTTTGTCGGGTGAATGAATATTTCTGGTGATGCATTGGATGAGATGAGATAAAGTAGAGTCGTTACGAACTGATACTTGACTGACTTTGAAATTGTTGTAGACATTGTTTTGTCCTACTTACCATCGTATAGAGATGTGATTAGTGCATAATTCATTGTTGCAGGAGAGCTTAGAAGAATTATAGATCATCTACCTTAGAAATATTATCAATGAAATCACTTTGTCGTTGCAAAGGGAAAATGTTACTAATTAAAAATTTAAATCACTTTGTCGTTGCAAAGGGAAAATGTTACTAATTAAAGATTAAAATTTAATTGGTAAAAGTGAGTTACAAATGACAAGGAACCAAAAAAAAAATATATGTATAAGGGTAAAGTTGGAAAGTCAACAATTTTTTAAATCTCGTAAAAATTAGTTTGACTTTTTGTAAAAATGTGATACGTTTGAAAATTTTTCAAAACGGGTGCCCAAAAATTTGGCTACCACCATAAATTTTCCAATTAAAATTAGAATGTAACTAATTTTAAAATTTTCTATTATTATTATTATTATTTTTCTACTATTTCCACTGCCTCTTTTTCTAACCCTATTCTATTTCATTTAATGTTGTTTGAATTTATGGCTATATGTTAATGATACATATTTATTGTGCTCATTAGTGCTTATTATTAAAATTAAAATTTTGGACAGGTGGATTCGGGACTCTTTTTCTAATATTGTATTTTTAAAAATAGTATTATTATTATGTTATTAAAATATTTATGTTTTTTCAAATTTCAAATTTTAATATTGTAGTTTTATAAGGTGTGAATTTTTTAATCCTACTAAATTTGAAATCTATCGGCAAAATATACCACATTCAAAACCCATTTCAAGAATAAGGCTTGGAAAAATTCAGGCAACCATAGGTCTACTCCAAGAAAAGACTACCTATGACACCTCATCCGTTTTTCTTTCGAGATACTAATTGCACCATGTATAAGAGCAAAAAATATGACAAGGGACAAAAAAAATACATATTTATTGTGCACACTAATAGTTTATTATTAGAATTAAAATTTTGGACATCTGGATACGGAACTCTTTTTTTATATTTTATTTATAAAAATATTATTATTATTATTATTTTAGTACAATATGTTGGGGGATTCGAACTCACAACCTCATGGTTGGAAGTATATGCCAATTACTAATATTATTATTATATTATTAAAATATTTATAATTTTCAAATTTATAATTTTAATATTATAGTTTTAAATAGGTGTCAACTTTTTTTTTTCTTTAATAATTCTACATTAGAAATTTATTTGCAAAACGTACCTCTTTTAGGACTTATTTCAAGATTAACGTTTGGAAAAGTTTACGCTTCCTCTCCGGAACAAACTACCTATGCCAACTCACCCGTTTCTCTTTCAAGAGACCAATTGCACCATGCATTTTTTTTTTGTTTTAATAGAAAAACCCTTGAGACAGACATGCGGGTGGCAATTCTTTTTAGTTTTAGAGATATGATGTCTCTTGGTTGGAGTATTAAAATATCCCTCGATATGTCGATATTTTTATTGACATTTTCATATATCCAATAGGATCAACATAAATATCATTAAGCATTTTAAAACTATTTAGAAATGGTGATAGGCTTATTTGTCTATTTAAATATTTTTAATGAATTTTTTGTTTTCATAATATTTCCAAAAAAATCCATACATTAGAACGTGTTCTTCAATTTCGTTTAAAATTTAAAACACAAAAAAATATAAAACAAGGAAAGATATCGGATTTTACCTTGACTCCTCTTCGATCTTCCTCGCTATGTCTCTCGAATTCGGATTGTGGGATCCAATTGCAAGCGATTGAGAGAGTAAGAGAGTTTAAGAGATTTTTTTAGGTTTAGCCCCTATTTAGGGTTAGCTTATTGTTATATTTATAGAGAGGGAAAATTCTATGACCATTAGGATATCTTATGTTTTTGATATAGGATATCTCTCCCGAAATAAAGGGGAAATCTCAAGACCATCATGATATATTCTTCTTTTTATTTAATTAATAATAAACAAATGAATTAATTAATTAAATAAATATAATTATTAATTATTAATCTAATTAATAATTAATAATTAATTAATTTAAATCTAAATATTAAATAAATAATTAACAATTAATAATTTGACTTTTAATTCAATATCATAGGTTTAATTAAAACTATATATTTAAATCATATTCAAATGCATCTCTCTGGCATAAATTATAGTTTTAATATAAATTCAATTCATATTAATTACTTGAATCATATTTAAATATTTCTCTGATAACATATAGTTTAATTATTTAATTATTGAATCTTTATAAAAAAATAAACTATATATAATGTATCATAATATACATTATATACATTTTCTAATATATAATTTGAACATTTAAAATTCTCTCAAAAGCTTGATCCTCATTTTACCCGTTGTGAGCTAGCAAAGAGATGTAATGCACCTACATATCAGAAGTTCAAACGATACGAGGTTAATTGATTAAACTCATTAACAAAATTAACCAATATTCGTTAACTGCGGGTCACTCCACTAAAGACCCGCAACTCCACTATTCTCACTGCAGAATATTTTCGTGTCTACAGATGTACTATTAACGGCAAGTCAATTTTTCACGAGTGCCCGTAATTCTAGCTCGATCAAATTATCGTTTTACCCTTGAGTTACATCTTGCTCCTTAAATACTACTGCTCCTCTAATGAACAACCCGATTATGATCTGACCAATAACCGAAAGTCCCTCTCAGCCAATGAGAGGGTGTGACCCTTTTTTCAAGTCCTAGAGTCCCTAAAGTCGGAAATAAGTGAATTTCATCTTGCGTAGTTATGTTGTCAGTCTCATTCCCAAAATGGTAGGATTATTGAATCGGCAGCCTGGGCCACTCTCACCCATACAAATCAAATGACGATCCCTTATAGGCAGGAGTCTATAACTCGCTTAGGATAAAGTTGAGTTACCTAGTCATCCTATGAGATAGCAATCTATTGACTAATGGTGTTAGAGCCAACAATTAATTATTTTATAGTCCATCTTATACAAACTCATTGTATAGAATACCCCCACTCGCATGTTTCTACATGAACGATCTAGATAAAGTTGTTTGTAACTATTACAAAACGGTTCGTATCCATAGTGTTACAAGGATAAGGTACCCAACCTCATCTATGTACTATACACCATTTAGGTTATCACTGGAACATTATCCATTTATATATCGAATATATACTGTATAACAAATATGTACATTATATATCACAATATATACATTGTATATTAAATATATAATGTATATCAAATGTATACATTGCATATTAAATATATACTGTATATCTAATGTATACATTTCATATTAAATATATACTGTACATCAAATGTATACTGTTCCAGTTACATTAAATAACCTTGGATATTAGTTTATTGGAATACGAGTAATGCAAATAAGTAACAAGATAATTTTTTGTTGAATAAATAATTTGTTCATAGATAACAAATACACGAGATAAGGATATCAAACCCAACAATAACTATTTCTATCGACATTTCAACAAATGTAATACGTCGATTTTTTATCCATAATAATATTTAACAAGAGACACTTGTCGACAGTTCCTTGATAAATAGAATGGTGGTAGCTAATCTTTGTATGGCACATACCAATTTTTGCTTTATTCTTTTCAAAATAAGCATGTCGTCTCTTTCAAGGTCTTTTTCCAAAAGACAATTGCCAGATGTTACTTAATAAAAAGAATGGTGGTAGCTCATCTTACTTAATAAAAAGAATGGTGGTAGCTCATCTCTGTATAAGGACATATCAATTTTGTTTTATTCTTTTAAAAAATAAGCATGTCATCTCTTTCAAGGTTTTTCTCCAAGAAACAAGTGCGGGCAATTCCTTGATAAAAAGAATGGTGGCAACTAATCCCTGTATAGAACATAAAAATTTTGTTTTATTCTTTTCAAAATCAACATGTCACCTCTTTCGAGACATTTTTCCAAGAGACAGCTGACGGCGATTCCTTGATAAAAAGAATGGTGGTAGTTAATCCCTATATATGACATACCAATTTTGTTTTATACTTTTTGAAAGAAGCATGTCATCTTTTTCGAGGTTTTTTTTCCAAGAGAAAGTTACCGGCGTTTTATTAATAAAAAAAATGGTGGTGGCTAATCCTTGTATAGGGCATATACCAATTTTGTATAATTATTTTCAAAATAAGCATGTCGTTTCTTTCGAGGTTTTTTTCCAAAAGACAGTTGCCGGTGATTCCTTGATAAAAAGAATGGTGGAAGCTAATCCCAATATAGGTCATACCAGTTTTGTTTTATTCTTTTCAGAATCAACATGTGTTCATTTTCGACAAGAGACAGTTGTGGCGGTTCCTTGATAAAAAGATTGGTGGCAGCTATTCCGTATGTAGGACATATCTATTTTGTTTATTCCTTTCAAAATCTGCATGTCGTCTCTTTTGAGATTTTTTTCAAGACACAGTTGCTGGTGGTTCTTTGGTAAAAAGAATTGTGGCAGCTAATCCATGTATAGGACATACAAATTTTGTTATATTCTTTTCAAAATCATCATGTCGTCTCTTTCGAGGTTTTTTCAAGAGATAGTTGCCGGTGGTTCCTTGATAAAAAGAATGGTGGTAGCTATCCATATATAGGACATACCAAATTGGTTTTATTCTTTTCACAATCAGCATGTCGTCTCTTTCGAGGTTTTTTTTTTCCAAGAAACAATTGTAGGTGGTTAATTATTAAAAAGAAGGGTGATTGCAAATCCCTAGATACGACCTACCAATTTGTTTTATTCTTTTCAAAATAAGCCTATTCTCACTTTAGAGGTATTTTTTTTTTCCAAGAGACAATTGTAAGCGATTCCTTGATAAAAAGAATGGTGGCAGCTGATCCCTATACAAGACATACCAATTTTGTTTTATTCTTTTCAAAATCAGCATGTCGCCTCTTTTGAGGCTTTTTTCCAAGAGACAGCTGTTGGTGGTTCTTTGATAAAAAGAATGGTGGCAGCTAATCCCTGTATAGGACATACCAATTTTGTTTTATTCTTTTCAAAATAAGCATTTTCTCTCTTTAGAGGTTTTTTTCCAAAAGTCAGTTGCTGACGGTTCCTTGATAAAAAGAATGGTGGCAGCTAATCCCTGTATAGAACATACCAATTATGTTTTATTCTTTTCAAAATTAGCATGTCGTCTCTTTCGAGATTTTTTTCCCAAGAGACAGCTGCTGACAGTTTCTTGATAAAAAGAATGGTGGTAGCTAATCCCTATATAGGACATACCAAATTGGTTTATTCTTTTCAAAATCAGCATGTCGTCTCTTTTAAGGTTTTTTTCCAGATGGTTACTTGATAAAAAGAAGAGTGATAGCTAATCCCTATATACAACATACCAATTTTGTTTCATTATTTTGAAAATCAGCTGTCGCTTCTTTCGAGGCTTTTTTTCAACAGACAGCTGCCGGCGGTTCCTTGATAAAAAGAATGGTGGTAGCTAATCCCTGGATAGAACATATCATATACTTTTCAAAAGAAGCATGCCATCTCTTTCGAGGTTTTTTTTCCAAAAGAAAGTTGCTGACGGTTTATTGATAAAAAAAATGGTCGCAGTTAATCCTTGTATAGGGCATACCAATTTTGTATAATTATTTTCAAAATAAGCCTGTTGTTTCTTTCAAGGTATTTTTTCGAAAGACAGTTGTCGGTGGTTCCTTGATAAAAAGAATGGTGGCAGCTAATCCCTATATAGAACATACCAATTTTGTTTTATTCTTTTCAAAATAAGCATGTTCTCTTTTTAGAAGTCTTTATTCCAAGAGACGGTTGTAAGCGGTTCCTTGATAAAAAGAATGGTGGTAGCTAAGCCCTGTATAGGACATACCAATTTTGTTTTATTCTTTTCAAAATCATCATGTCGTCTCTTTCGAGGTATTTTTCCAAGAGACAGCTGCCTGTAGTTTCTTGATAAAAAGAATGGTGGTAGCTAATCCGTGTATTGGACATACCAATTTTGTTTTATGTTGATGTAGAAATTTTGCCTCTTGATATCTCGCCAAATTCGCACCAATCTTCTAGAATTAAAGGGATCGACGAGACCTACAAAATAGAATCGCACTAAGTTAGTATTCGGAGTTGTCGTGTATTGAGAGTGGAGGGATTAGGCTTAGTGAAGTGTAGATTTGTAGCCCTTTCTCAACTATGAGTATTTTCCTTCTATTTATAGATGGAAAAACGTAGTATCACTAGGATGAATCTAGGGAGAATCCTGAGGCCATCAGGATATCTTCTCCTTTTAGGATATCTTCTTCTGAATCTTAAGACCATCAAGATATCTTTTGTTTTGAATTCCTTAAATAAAGGGAATTTGAATTCTAGAAAATATGAATTTTCTCATCCATAATAGCCCTAATTCTCAAATTTGAAGATAATGAGTTATTTAAAATGTCAGACTTCTACTTTGAGAGTATTTTGTCATTCATGGGTTAACTATTTTTATAGAATAACCCCCATATCTTTTTGACGTAGTTGGCTGTAGCCAAGTCTCTTAGGCTCTGCCATACAGTTAGTTTTAACCGTTGGCCATGGGATCTAACTTTTAGCTGGGCCACCGGTACCACCATTGGATTTCTAACCTATTTGGTTTTTGCCCATGGTTTTATACATCGGGTTTACCCTCGGGTTTCTAACCTATTTGGGTTTCGCCAATGGTTTTATACATCGGGTTTACCCTCGGGTTTCTAACCTATTTGGGTTTCGCCAATGGTTTTATGCCTTGAGTTTAGTCGACACCCTTGGGTTTCTAACCTATTTGGCTTCTGTCTACGGCTTTAAATACATAGTTTAATGAACACTCTTGTGTTTCTAATTTATTGTGACTTTTGTCAAATGGTTTATACCCTAGGTTTCGTTGATTGGTTTGGCTTGCCTACTTTCTGTTTTAACCTTGTTGGGCCTGTACATATGCCTTTTCCAGTACCTTTGGGATTCTTTTGATCACCTAGGCTTAATCTGTCATTGATCTTACTTGGCTCTACTGACTGGCTTCTAGCTTATCGGTCTACTTCTAGGTTTGTCCCAGCTTGAGTTCCTTAACCGTTGTTACTCACCTGGCCCCACTTTAAGAGGTTTTGTTTAAAGTATCAAACAAAAATTTTCTCCAGTATAGAACATACAAAATGATTAATTTAAATCAAACTAAAATAATCACAAATTATTAATTTAAATCAAACTAAAATATCTCAAATAAAATAAAATATTATGGGGAAAAATCACATATCACGCTTAAATAAAATTGAAAATAAATAAACAACATGCTTAATTTTTTATTTAATAATTCATTCACCCTCAACCATTGCAAAAATAATTCCTGGTTTACCTTCCTCCTCGGATGGCATTCGTCGTCACTAGAGTGTTGATATCTTCCTCATCGGATGGCATCCATCGTCACCAGAGTGTTGCCGACTTCCCTCAAAATTCATGTCGACTACCTTGGTCTTTAGATCTTATTCGTCCCCACAGACGGCGCCAAATCTGCAAAACAGAATCGTATTAAGACTGGTGTGGCTCTTACCACACGGGCTCCGATGCTTAAGTTAGTATTTGAGTAGTCGTGTATGGAGAGTGGAGTGATTAGGCTTAGTAAAGAGTAAAGATTTGTAGTCCTCCTTCAACTATGAGCATTTTCCTTCTATATATAGAGGGAAAAATCTAGTATCACTAGGATGAATCTAGGGAGAATCTCGAGGCCATCAGATATCTTCTGTTTTGAATATAGAATATTTTCTCCTGAATCTTAAAGTCATCGAGATATCTTCCCTTTTGAATTCCTTAAATATAAGGAATTTGAATGGTAGAAAATAGGGATTTTCTCATCTATAATATTTTATACTTTTCAAAAGAAGCATGTCAATCTCTTTCGCGGATTTTTTCCAACAGAAAGTTGCCTGCGGTTTATTAATAAAAAAATTGTGGCAGCTAATCCTTTTACAGGGGCATACCAATTTTGTGTAATTATTTTCAAAATAAGCATGCCGTTTCTTTTGAAGTTTTTTCCTAAAAGATAGTTGTCGATGGTTCTTTGATAAAAAAATGGTGGAAGCTAATCCTTGTATGGTACATACCAGTTCTATTTTGTTCTTTTCAAAATC
Source organism: Momordica charantia (assembly GCF_013281855.1). Taxonomy (NCBI): domain Eukaryota; kingdom Viridiplantae; phylum Streptophyta; class Magnoliopsida; order Cucurbitales; family Cucurbitaceae; genus Momordica; species Momordica charantia. The sequence continues at coordinate 9,861,734 of NW_028275163.1, read as the reverse complement.
AGCATGTCGTCTCTTTCGAGGTTTATTTTTCAAGCGACAGTTGACGGTAGTTCCTTGATAAAAAGAATGGTGGCAGCTAATCCTTGTATAGGACATACCAATTTTGTTTTATTCTTTTCAAACTCAGCATGTCGTATCTTTTGAGGCTTTTTTCAGAGACCGGTTCCTTGATAAAAAGAATGGTGTTATCTAATCCCAATATAGGACATACCAAATTGGTTTTATTCGGTTGAAAATCAGCATGTTGTCTCTTTCGAAATTTTTTCCAAGAGATAGTTGCCGACGGTTCCTTGATAAAAAGACGTGTGATAGCTAATCCCTATATAGGACAAACCAAATTGGTTTTATTTTTTTCAAAATCAACATGTCGTCTGTTTCGAGGTTTTTTTTCTAAGAGACAATTGCAGGTGGTTACTTGATAAAAAGAAGGGTGATAGCTAATCCCTATATACGACATACCAAATTTTTTTTTTTTATACTTTTCAACATTTGCATGTCGTCTCTTTCGAGGTTTTTTTTTTTTCAAGAGACTATTGTAAGCGGTTCCTTGTTAAAAAGAATAGTGTCATCTAATCCCTATATAGGACATACCAATTTTGTTTTATTCTTTTCAAAATCAGCATGTCGTTCTCTTTGGAGACTTTTTTCCAAGAGACAATTACCAGCTGTTCCTTGATAAAAAGAATGATGGCAGCTACTCCTCGCATAGGACATAGCTATTTTGTTTATTCCTTTCATAATCAGCATGCTCTGTTTCCAGATTTTTCGTTTTATTCTTTTCAAAATCAACATGTTGTCTCTTTCGAGGTCTTTTTCTAAGAGACAATTGTCGACGGTTACTTGATCATAAGAATGATGGCAGCTAATACGCATACATATACACACAATAAACGCACCCATATAAACTAACAGAAAAAATAAAAGTTGCAATATTGTTGCTTCTAAAGCTGGAAGACTGCAGCTCAAAATTTATAAATAATTGGATGGGTGAGTAAACGTGGATTTTGATGAAAAATTTCTCAGCTTTATTGAAATATTTATAGAAACTCTTTTTAATAAGTTAAAAATTAATAATATTAATATTGTATTAATTAGTAATATTTTATTATCTTTTGCCAATTTTCGTGTGATATATAGAAATATTGATTTATCCCTCGTAACGATTTGTATTGTTCAAAGCGGGATGAAAATTTTCTCCAAATGATAATTTCTGTTTGGGGATTAAGTACCCTGGACACGTGGAGGACCCCTATTGGTGCTCCAAGATGGCCCATGAGTCATGCCTAGCTCGGATAGCCGAGATGGCTGCCACCAACGCTGGCGAAAGCTAAGTATGAGGGCCGAGGTGAACCTGGCTCAGGTCCGACCTGCCCAGAGGCTCGGTAGGGGCCGATGTGAGCAACTGTCTGCGGCGTGATTACCGGACGTAACCGTTGGTCCCGAGATCACCGGGCGTAACCGACGGTCCCGAGATTACCGGGTGTAACCGTCGCAAGATTGGCGGGACTACCACCCATAAGTAGAAGACCTCACTCCACGATCAGGTACGATGATTTCTGGCCTCGAACTAAACTTGTAATCCGACCTATACTGACTTGATCGTCGGAGTGCTCACCCTTTTGTGCAGGTCCGCCCAAAGGTTCAGGTCGGTACGGAGGCCGAGTTCGAGCTACAATCAGGAACACACTGTTGTGCACATCTTTGCATAAACATTTATTTCTAATGGGTCAATCTCGTGTGCAACATCATTTACTGAATTCGTCCCTAAATAGTAATTTGAAGAAAGCGATTCAAAGAGAATTTAGGGTGTATTTGAGAGTAACAGTGATTTAAAAAATAAATACATTAAAGTATAATTGAATTTTCAAAATTACCATTAAAGTAATATCTTAAAATCAATTTAAAGTGGTTTTAAGCTTTCTTAAAATCAATTTTTTAATTTTTCAAACATTATTGATGAAAAAGAAAATGATTTTGATAAGGACAAAAGTGATTTTGTCCATGTCAAAATCACTACCTAACACACGCCTAATACGTGTGACAATATCATTTTCTTAAATCGTCATTTGAAGAAAACGATTAAAAGAGACGATGTCATATGTGTGGCAAAATCAATTTTTTTTCGAAGAGACAATTTCATTTCTACCATCTATTTCAAACTACAATAATAATATCATTAGTTTGTGAACCTGAACGTAGCTTAATTGTTTTATACATTGATCAAAACGATGTGAGTTTGAATCCTCAATCCTACATATTATATTATATATATAAAAGTTATAAAAAATAAAATATTTAAAAAAGAAAATCGCTAGAATGGGTTGTTGTATTGATATTTTATATAATATTTTTTTATAACCACTATATTTACTATTGTATGAATTTATTGCTTGATATTCATGATACATATTTATTGGGCTCATTTATGGCTTATTATTAGTATTAAAATTTTGGGCATTTGGAAGGACTTTTACTTTTTTTTTGCTTTAATATTGTTAGAAAGTAAAACTAATTATTTAACTATTTTAAAAGAACAAAATTTTAAAATTAATTCTAAGTAAAAAATCTAACAAATCGTTTAAAATAATTTAACAAAATCTTAAAATAAATCCATTAAAAAACGTTCTAAACTAATTAAAAATAGATTTAACTAATTAAATATTTAAAATTTAAACTAAATTTAACTAAAAAATTAGATGAAATTTAAATTTAAATTGTTATTGGAAAAGCTAAAATTGATAATATATGATGGTAGAAAAAGAAAGTAAGGGTATGTTTGGTTAGTGATCTAAGAACAGGAAATTGAAAACATAGTTGAATTCCACATTTTCAAATATGTGTTTGGTAGCATATATAAAAATTGAATCTCAATTAAAATCAATGTGTTTTGTAATACATTTGTAAGTGTTACATATTAAATATTTAATTTAATCTAAAATACTATTAATTAATTTATGCTATGTGTCTGGTAGTATATATAAAAGTTGAATCTCAATTGAAAAAAAATCAATGTGTTTTGTAATATATTTGTAAGTGTTACATATTAGATATTTAATTTAATCTAAAATACTATTAATTAATTTATTAACAAAAAAATGTTATAAATTTTGTAAGAATTAATATTTTATAATATTATATATTATATAATATATTATATTTTATATATTTTAATTTTAACACAGAAGTCTACCCATGTATTTTTCAAAGTTCTTATATTTTAAAATGTAACTCTGTATTTTAAAAATAGTCGTTATAATTTCCACTCTTTGTACACAAGTTAAAAACATTTTTGAATCAAATTGATTCAATGAATCTGAAAACAATAAAAAGGTCTAAATTCTCTACCGGCCCTTAAAAACCTTTTTTTTTTCGAGGTTGAGCTAAAAGAAATTAATATGATTACATTTTAGAGAATTTATACCAGATAACATCATTTAAATTTAATTTTGGTCCAATTCTTTATTTATTTTAAGTCTTCTTAAAATTGGTTCGTAGATTTAATTAAAATTTTAAACGTTTAAATGAATTATTTTTTAATTAGTTTTTTTTTAAGATTTCGTTAAATTTCTTTTAAACGGGTTTGTTAGATCTTTAGTAAGATTTAATTTAAAATTTGTTTTCTTTTAAAAAACACCTTAAACTGCATGAGATTCTAAAAAAAATCTGTTACAAGTCGTCACGTATAATATGTGATTCAAAATATATTATTTGTATTTTCAAGAGACAACATAACTTAATTCTTTTTAGTCAAGAGACCCACAGACTCCAGTCCCTCCCCCCACCAACATCGGCGACATCCCTCCTAATGATGACACGATGAAGTAGACACGCAGTTCCCCTTTCAGCTTAAACATCTTAGGACAATTGTCCCATCCAAATTCAAATAGATTCAATTTACTCCCTTGAACATAAACTAGTAACCTAAAACCCACCTCTTTAGTTTTAACTATTCCATTAGAAAAAAGGAAAAAAATATATTTAATTTTAACTCAGATAAAAAAAGAAATCCATATAAACTAAGGGGTTAAATAAAACTATAACCGAAAAGTAAGGGTGTAAATATAATTTTTTCCATTTTTCTAAAGTTATATACTAAATAGATATATTATAAATAGAAAGATGTATATAAACCAAATGATTAGAGACTTAAATGAATTTTCAAGATTAAAATAGAATTTTTTCAGTACGGGGATGGAGACTTGATCTTTTAATTATAAAAGTATATTGATTAGTAGAACTATATTCACATTGACAAAATAAAATTATGAAGTAATTAAATTGACGGGTATAGAAACACCATTAAATTCTGAATTGAATGGATAGGGGTAGAGGCTGGTACATGCATTTGAATATATAGATACTCGGAGAAGGAAACTTAATTGAGTTTAAATGATGGGTTAAATTAATTTATTATTTGTGAATGTTTATTTTCCATCCAACAAACAAAAGTTGAATATAAAGAAATGTCACAAAAGATTTTAGGCTTTTTTTCTTTTTCTTTTTCTTTTTTTGGCTAGAAAATGGAGTTTTTTCTGATTTTTATGTATTTATGATGTTTTTTGAACCCCGCAAAAAAAGTTACACGATTTTGGATTTCCTGACACTTGACAACGTCACAAATAGCCGTTGTGCACGCATTTTGTGGTTGGAAAAACAGAAAGTTTACATATTCTTGACGTCTTTTAATCGTCACAAATGAGTAGAAGTTTTCAAAATTCTTGATACTTACAAAATGTCAAGAGTAGTTGTGTGCGTTTTTTGAGGTGAAAAACAAAAATTTACAGATTTCTTCCAACATTTATGACGTTTCTTAACATCCACACAAATGACTCATACATTCACTTTTGGAAGAAAAATGGACATTTACCGACTTTTCTAATATTTTTAAGCGTACAGATAAATCAGGCAATATACTAATTATCTTTCAACTATGCTTGTTTTGATAGCATTTTTCACACTCTTCACACTTAATAAGCATACAAATAGTTATGCGTGTGGTTTGGGTGGGAAAAAGATGATCAGCAATTTTTTGATCCATAGGTGAGTTTTATTTATTTTTTATTTTTTTGTGTCTTAATATTGATATGACTAGAAAAGAATAGCCCATATATTTATATACCTTGTTAAGTCTCTTGTCTTTTTGACGTGAGGTACTTACCTTCCTTCACGATTGTGGCTATTATAGGTCCACCAATTTTTTGGTCAAATATCTTCTTTTTTAGTTGTAGTAGTTCTTAGTAAAAATATTGAGGTTTTGTAATGGTTTATAAGTATATACTTTTACGTTGAAAGAGATTTAACAACTAAAAATAACCTAGGATTACCAAACTAAATGAAATGTGGAGGTTACAAGAGTAAATCAAAAGAAGACTAAATATATATCTTCACTATTTCAGCTACGGGGGAGGTGGACAATTTATATGTGAGTTTCTACCAAAATCAACTTTGTTATAATATCATAATATATTTAGTAAACGAGTTGATTTATTTATGTAACACTACTAAATTTTGGAGGAGAGAAAATAGGTAAAATAACTATACAATTTTATTGATTTCAATCCTCAAATTGGATACAACCCTACCCATCCATTTATAATAGGATGAAGACAACTAAAACAAGTAACATCTAAATCAAATAAATTTAGATACTTCAATCAAGGAATTGGAAACTTAAATCATATCCTAAACTATATCCAAGCCATAATTGCAAACACAAAAAAACCAATCATGAAATAATTCAAATTATATCAAATCATATCAAAAGACAACTAGATTAATTAAAATTAGTTTAGTTTCACTAAGCAAGATTTATTTTCAATAGATTAAAGGATTATGGAAGTTGGCAGCTCTTGCCTATATATAGAGGTGGCCGGGTTCTTCAATTGAAATCAAGTCTTTGTGTGACATAGTTGAGAGTTTGGGAAGTAATGGGAGACAACATAGAATTGCTTAAAGCTCAAGCCCATGTTTGGAATCACGCTTACAGATATATGGACTCTATGTCTCTAAAATGTGCTGTTGAATTGGGGATACCCGACATCATCCATAGCCATGGCGAACCCATGAGCCTTTCCAATTTAGTGGGAGCACTCCATATTCAACCCTTTAAAGCTCATTGTCTTGGCCGACTCATGAGCTTGCTAGTTCATTCTGGCTTCTTTGTTCAAACTCACGATGAGAATGAGCAAGAAGTGAAGTACACTCTCACGTCGACCTCTCGTCTTCTCCTCCGCCACAACACGCCATTTGAACACATATCCCTCTTGCTTTTAATTTTCAATAAAGCAATGATGGCTTCATATGAAACCATGAGCAGCTGGTTCCGTAGCACAGATGAACGTCATAGTTGTGCCTTTGAAACCACTAACGATAAGTCAGTATGGGATTATGTTGCACAAGAACCTGATTTTAGCAATATATTAAATAAGGCAATGATGTATGATTCTCAACTGATTGGGAGGGTAGTGACGAGGGAGTGTCGACGGGTGTTCAAAGGGTTAAAATCGTTGGTCGATGTTGGTGGCAACAGAGGCTTCATGGCCAAGGCCATTGCAGAGGCATTCCCACACATCACTTGCATTGTATTTGATCTCCCACATGTGGTTGATAACCTCCAACAAACCACAGAAAACTTGAATTTCATTGCAGGAAACATGTTTGAAGCAAAAATTCCACCAGCAAATGCAGTCTTACTCAAGGTATATTCTTCCTCTAATCATATTTCTAAAATTAGTAAAAGTCATCTTTTAACCTTCGAGTATTTTCTTGGGGATTTTGATAATCAGTGGGTTTTGCACGATTGGAATGATGAAAAGAGTATTAAAATATTGAAGAACTGTAAAGATGCAATTCCAAGTAGAGCCGAGGGTGGAAAAGTGATAATTATAGAGATGGTGACGGAGAATCAAATAGAAGACAAGGAGTCAATTGAAACTCAACTATGTGAAGATGTGTTTACGATGTCAGTTGTCACTGGTAGAGAGAGAAATGAAAGCGAATGGAAGAATCTCTTCTTAGCAGCGGGTTTTAGTGACTACAAGATAATTTCTATGTTGGGTTTAAGGTCTCTCATCGAGGTGTATCCTTAATAATCCGAGCCATTTTCCATAAAGTCTCATCCTTTATGAAATCATAATCCAATAAGAAAAATGTGCTCTGTTTAGTTATTGAAAAGGAGAGAACAGAAATAAAAATCCATCCAAATGTAAGATTGTGAAAAATCAGAATAAAACTTTTATATATTATGTTTACAAATATTATCTTGCAATATAAAATTAGAAAACATGCACTTTGGTTTAGCGGTAGCGGTAAAATCTAGCATATAAAATATTACAAAAATATTAAATAAAAAATACAGTTTAAATCCAACTTTAGTCCATTCAAAAATTATTTCATTTTGGTCTATAGAACTTCAAAATATTTGTTTTAGTTCATAAATATTCAATTTTATTCGATTTTTTGTCCCTGAATTTTAAGACATAGATCTGTGGATCCACTTGATAATCATTTCGTTTTTGTTTTTTTAGTTTTTTAAAAATAGAATTGTTAGTAGGGGTGCAAGAATCTGAACCGAACCGAATTGATAGAGTTCAGTTCGGTTATGTTAAATGTTATGTTGGTTCGGTTCGGGTCTGACCAACCGATTCTTTTCAACAGATTTACCCTATTTTTCTTCCCTCCAAGCGATTCTTTTAAACACATTTACCCTATTTTTCTTCCCTTCTTTTCCTTCGAGTCGCTTCCCTCCCCTTCTCCTCTCTCTCCTTTCTTTTCCTTCCGGCCGCTCCCCTCTCCTTCTCCTCCCTCTCCCTTCACCGCTTCCCTTCTCTTACCTTCCCTGCTCCCCATCCCTCAAGGCATCAAGGTGGCAGCGAGCAGCGATTTACAGCGATGATAGATTTTTCTTCATCGATGATTAACATCAGCGGTAAAAGAAATCCATGGCAGCGACGAGGGAGACACGAACTCCCTTTTCTTTCATCTTTTTTTTTTTTTTTTGATGATGGGTTTTGATGGAGATCTCTATTTCTTATTTTGGTGTGTTTGATTTTGAGGGTTGGTTTGATTTTGAGTTGGGTTTTGATGTAATTTGAAGGTGGGTTTGATTTTGAAGTTGAGTTTTGATGTATTTTGAAGGTGAGTTTGATTTTGAAGTTGAGTTTTGATGTATTTTGAAGGTGAGTTTGATGTTAAAGTTGGATTTTGATGTATTCTGAAGTTCGGGTTTGATGTATTTTGGAGGTGGATTTTGATGGAAGTCTCACTTTTTTATTTTGAATGTGAGTTGTTGTTTTGAAAGTTTGAAGGTTGGTTTGAGAGGAAGAAAAAGGAGGAAAAGTCAAATTCTGCCATAATAAAAATTTGCTTGATTTGTAATTGAAACTTTCAATTTGAAAGAACTAAGAGAAACAATCTCAAAATCTGTTAAACTTCTTCTCCCTGTTTTGTAAAACACCGAATGAAATTTTTGTTGATGCGTGAATTATACTCTACCGGTTCCTTCCGAGGTTCGCATCAAACTTGATAATCAGGGAATGCAAAACCAATCAAACCTAAATCAGTGTGACTCCAGTCACACGAATTCCGATGTCTAAGTTAGCAAAGAGAGTAGATGGATAATGAAGTTAGAGTGTAGAGAGTAGGATGTTTTGGCGTACCTTTAGGGTTTGGCTCCCTCTTCCATTTATAGAAGTCGAGTTCTAATCCCTTTAGGGTTTACCCCAATCGAATCCTCATACATCTCAATATTCGGGCCTGCTCGTTCGTTGTGGGCTTTAGGTCAAATCAAGAATCAAGCCGGGATACTTCGAGTGGGACTACGAAACCGAGTGGGACTACGAAACGGTCGGGATGAACCGCTACAGTTCTCGACAGGAAACCCGACCAGGCTAAGCGATTTTTCTTTATGGAGCGTGATGTTCTTGAGGCCTGGTCGGGTTTCCTGTCGATGAAAAGTATCATTCCGTGGTTTGTCGTTCCCTCCCATTACCAGTTTACTCCGTGCCAATGGGTTGTTCGTCAACTTTTTCTCGTCTCCACTCGCGAGAGCTTTGCCCTTTCGTTGATCTCGTACAAGTGCTGGTGGACTCTCCTCTTATTGCTCAAGTCTCTCAAGAATGAGAGATATGTTTCAGTTCACTCATGCAATCTTCTTTTCTAAAGTAGCTCATTTGTTCTCCTACTGTTCAGGAATTTCTGTCTATTGCTCTTTCTGCCCTGGAATTTGTCGCCTTGTATCACCCAGGGCCTGCTCAGGAAGTTGTCGACCTGTTTCACTTTCGACTGTCTCGGGTAAAGGCAGCCTCCTAGTCGTATGACGTTCGGTTCCAGCATGTTGTCGTCTGTTTCAAGAATTCATGTCAATTTGTTTCTCTCAAGATCTGTCATGGATTTTGTTGATTCGCTACACCCTAGACCCTCTCAGATCCTGAGCAACTTTCAGTCGACTTGTTGATCGTCTTGACTTCTGGCGTCCCTTCTCGGATCTGAGCAGTCCTCAGTATCCGAGCAGTTCTCGATCGACTTGTTGATCGTCTCGAATTTTGGATCTGAATCGTCCCTTCTCGACTTGTTGATCGTCTCAACTTTTGGATCTGAATCGTCCCTTCTCGGGTCCTAGCAATTCTCGATCGACTTGTTGATCGTCTCAACTTTTGGATCTAAATCGTCCCCACAGATGACGCCAATTGTTGATGCGTGAATTATACTCTCCTAGTTCCTTCCGAGGTTCGCATCAAACTTGATAATCAGGAAATAGAGAACCTGCAAAACCAATCAAACCTAAACCAGTGTGACTTCAGTCACACGGGCTCCGATGCCTAAGTTAGCAAGGAGAGTAAATTGATAATGAAGTTAGAGTGTAGAGACTAAGGTGTTTTGGCGTACCTCTAGGGTTTAGTTCCCCCCTTCCATTTATAGAAGTCGAGTTCTAATCTCTTTAGGGTTTACCCCAGTCGAATCCTCATACATCTCAATATTCGGGCCTGCTCGTTCGTTGTGGGCTTTAGGTCAAATCGAGAATCAAGCGGGATACTTCAAGTGGGACAGCGAAACGGTCGAGATGAACCGCTACAGTTCTCGAGTCAGCCTCGCGCCGGCCCAAGTCGTCGGGTGTCGGCCCCCCTTTCCTGGTTTGTGCTTTCTCTCGGGTTTCCTTCAGGCCCCGTCGCTTGGTCTATTCTTCCTTTATCTCCTCATAATAGTTTTTTTTTATTTTTTTTTTGGTGATCTATTGGCTTATGAGGTTTTGAAGGTTGTTGGATGATGATGATTTAAAAAAAAGAAAAAAAAAACCCAGCACCCAGCTAGACTTGAACCGACCAATTTACACCCTTAATTGTTAGAGCCATTTTGATAACCATTTCGTTTTCTGTTTTTGGTTTTTAGTTTTTTAAAAACAGTTTGTTAACCCATTCAATTTTCTGTTTTTGGTTTTTCAAAAACCATTTTAAAATCCTAGGTAAATTAGAAAAAAAAATAGTTTTCAAAAACTTAGGTGTGTTTTTCAAAATCTAGATTTTTGTTCTAATACTCAACTTTTTTTTTTCTCTCATATTTATTTCTAACAAAATTCTCTCTCATTCTAAAATTTTTTTCATCCTAAATTTCTCTCCAAAATTTATTTTTCTCTCACTAAAATTTTAAAATTTTAAATATTTATTATTATTTCTCTTTCTCCAAAATTTTCATCTTTAGGTGTCTTTATTTTTTTCTAACAGATCACTCTCATTTCTCTCCCTAAAATGTTAATATTTTCTCGAACTTTTTCTCTCTCTACAATTTCATTTTTTTAAACTTTGCTTTTTCTTTTTAATCTATTTTTCCTCTAAATATTATATCTTATTTTCTTGTTCAATTATCTTTCACTATAACTTTTATTTATCTTTTTATTAATTTTTTTTTATCTAAAAAGTATATTTTGAATCTTGTTTTTATCTTTAAATTTTATCTCACTATAATTTTTCTTTTTCTTTCTAATTTCTTTTATTCTTTAACGTATCTAATTCCTAGGGTCAGGTCCTTGCTCCAAGAATAGGAAATGCATGTCCCAAACCCATCCCCATTCAATTTTTTTAATAATTTATATTTTTTTATTAACATATTCACTAAATTGTGAAAAAAATACTAAATATTTTTTAAAACTAATTATTTATAATAGTAAATAATAATTTTAAAAAATAATTCATATGCATTTGTTACACTTTTTATAAAATTCTAAAAATAATTAAAATTAATTACAAAACCAGTAATTTTTTCCGCGAATATTCCTGTTCCAAAATAACGATTCTTTAACATCGTTCTGAATTTTCGAACTGAAGAATGAGGTGGAGATAGTGGACTAAAAATTTTCACGAGTACGAGAATGGGGAGCACATCTTCAATCCTGCCCCACACTATTGTCATCTCTCGTAGGACTCTCTATTATATATTTTCAATTTTCTAACTTTTTTAAAAAACAGAAAACCAAGAATCGTTATCAAACATATTTGGTTTCCTGTTTTTTAAAAACAAAAAATAAAAACCAGTTATGAAACATATATGTTTTTGTTTTTCAAAAACATAAAACTAAAATCCAAAAACAATTTGTAAAAAAAAAAAAACCAAAAACAAGAAAGCCAAAAACCAAAAACAGAAATGGTTATTAAACGAGCTCAGTAACCGATTCAATCTTCAATTTTTAGTTTTTCAAAAACGATTTTGAAATTCTATGTAAATTAAAAAAAAAAACTTAGTTTTCGAAAACGGACTTATATTTTTCAAGATTTATTTTTTTGTTCCAATACTCAACTTTTTTTTCTTTCTCATATTTATCTCTAACAAATTTTTTTCTCACTCTAAATTTTTTTTCTTACGTCTCACTACAAAATTTTATTTTTCTCTCTAAAATTTTCATTTTTTAAATATTTATTATTACTTCTCTTTGTAAATAAATTTAATCTTTTATATATTTTTATTTTTTTTTCTTTTTATTCTAATAAACCTATCTCATTTCTCTCTAAAAATTTAATATTTTCTCAAACTTTTATCTCTCTACACTTTCGTTTTCTAAGACTTTTATTTTTCTTTTTAATCTATTTTTCTTCCGAAAATTATATCTTATTTTCTCGTTTAATTTTCCTACACTATAACTTTTATTTAAATTTTCCTTCACTATAACTTTTAGTTATCTATTTATCTATTTATTTATTTATTTTCTCTGAAAAGTATATTTCGACTCTTGTTTTTATTTTAACATTTTTTCTCACTATAATTTTACTTTTCTTTCTAATTTACTTTTTGCGTTAACGTATTCTTTCCTCTCAACTTTACTTTTCTTCTTTAAAAGTGGACTCTTTTTGTCTTTAAATTTTCTTTCACTATTTTTCTTTTTCTAAATTTGTTTCTTTATCTCTCTAAAATTTTTCTTTAAAAAGTTTATTTCCATCCATCTAAACTTGTATTTTCGTGTTTCTACATTAGTGATGACAAAAAGAAATTAGGAAGAAAACGGATGTCCCAAACCCGTCCCCGATTAATATATATTTTATGAACGTATTTACTAAATTGTGAATAAAATATTAAATATTTTTTAAAAATAATCATTTATAATATTAAATAATAATTCTCAAAACAATTAATATATATTTATTACATTTTTTAATTCTAAATATAATTAAAATTAATTATAAAACCGGTAATGTTTCCCACAAATATCTCCGTTCCCAAATAAGAATTCTTTAACTTGGTTTTCGATTCCCGAACTGGAGAACAAGGTGGAGATGGTGGACTAAATATTTTCACGAACACGAGAATGGGAGAGTGCATTTTCGCTCCCGACCCACACTGTTGTCATCTCTACTCTAGATAGAATTTTATATCTAATATATATTTCCAATTTCCTAACTTTTAAAAAATAGAAAATTAAAAAAGTTTACCAAATATGTTTTATTTTTTGTTTTATTTGTTTTTAAAAAAAAAAAATAAAAAACAGTTATCAAACATATATGATTTTTAATTTTTAAAAACAAAAAACTAAAAGCAGAAAATAGGAAACAGAAAAAAAAAACCAAAAACCAAAAATAAAATTGGTTATCAAACGAGCCTTCAATGTTTTGGTTCTTTTAAAAGTTTCAATTTTTCTATTATAATTTATTTTTTTCTTCAAGTTTGTCCCTGTAATCACTAAGGGGCTGTTTGTTTTTTAGGAATTCAGATGCCCGGCATCTTCAGATACCTGGAATTTCAGATGTTTGAAATTTTAGATCTGCGGCATCTTCGAATGGCCATGTTTGTTTCGTAGGAAAATATATAAGGATGTCCAGGAATATTTAGATAACCATGTTTGTTTTTGACGATTTATTCATAGGAATGTTCTAAATTTATATAATGTTCCAAAAACGCTCTTACAAATATTCATATAATTTATACATTAATCTAATATAATTTGTATTTATATAATAGATTTTCTTAATATCCAAAAGTGTTGGGAAATTGAAGACCCTGAATAATTTCTCCTTCCACAGAAATATCCAAACACAACCAAAATATATGAAAATAGGAAGAAAACTGTAAAAGCACAAGAATAACGACACATCAAATTATACTGGTTCACCACTAAGGGCTACGTCCAGTCTTCCACTCAGATGTGGGTAATTCACTAATAATTGTTTAAGAATTAGAATACAAAACCCTCCCCAAAAATATCCCCTAGAGGTCCCAACAAAAGCCCTCTAGCTTCTAAGTATTATAACACACTATACTTAGGTACAGGAATAAAAAACACTCACTAAACCCACCGGATACAGAATCCTTTTCAAAACTGCCCACAACCACTCAAATCCCTTTTATTTGGATTATGTACAAATGAAACCTTAACATAAAGACTCTATTTATAAGATGCCAAATATCCTAATTCTTATAGGAAAACAATATTGTAATCCTTATAAGACGACAATATCCTACTCCCGGTAGGAATTGGTATAGTGTTGAAAAATCCTTTTCTTCATAGAATATGGGTTTCCTGTTTTGGCTCCATATTCCCAACAATCTCCCACTTGGAGACAAAACGACAATTCTCTGCCTCCCACTACATCAACGGTGTCCCATCAACTTCTTGACACCCTCTGTCAAGGCACAGTTCTGACTCCTCCATCAACGAACTGATCAATACTGCTTGGCCCTACCCAAACATCGTCTTACTCTGCCCCGAGACTGGGCAGCTCTACATGGTCTTGTCCCCCAGACTTAGAGAATAGCCACGTACTCCCACTTGATTTAAGTGGTCCCCGTCGCTTCCTTTCTTAATCGAACCCAACGACCTCTGAAGGAAGATTCCCCTGATGACTTTGCGCTCCCACCCAAGTCTGTCGCCACACTAGAAACAGAACATGTACCATCCAATGCACTAATTCGCCTATGCGACTTCACCAGCTCGCCTGAACGTCTGACAGCTAAGGTATGAACTCGATGGCCTATCAAATTCCTGTTTCCCTTTTCTGTACTTTTCAACTGTTTTACTTGAGCTGATAGCATATTCTTCTGATCTGTTCTGGCCATCATTGCTGCTGGTCCTCTAAGGTCTCGCCCTGAACCATCTGCAACTACTCTGTGCATCATCTGTCTCAGTGAACTCTTGGCAACCCCAAATTCTGACACATAAACAGAAGATCTCTTGTGCCCTGTTGCCACCACCCTGGATTCCCTTTTGAGCTTCCAGCAACCCCCATTAAACTCACTGTTGTAGCCATCGTCATCTAGCTTCCCAGCAGATAACAAATTAAATCTGAAGCTAGAAATATACCTAACACCTCGTAGCACCAACTCGGCCCCTTCGCCTGTCTTCAAACAAACATCTCCAATTTCTCTTGTTGGCTTTTCGAGCTTCAATCATACCACATGTTTTGATGATAACAAACTTAATCTATTGACGATTTTTGTGTTTCAAAGTGTCCATAGCGTAGAGCATAACAAGATAAATCCAACGCAATTTGAATGGCTCAAATCAGAGTTTAAATGAAGAAGTTATGATCGAAACAAGTCGAACGGAAAATACCCGAGAAGATGATGTGGACAAATATTATGGCGAGCTGTATTGTTTAAAAAAAAAAGAAGAGACAAAGAAAGAAAAAAAAAGAGAAAGAAAGATGAAAAAAAAAGGTAAAAAGTTACTGTTTGAAAAAGGAAAAAAAAAGAGAAAGAAAAAAAAAAGCATAGTTACCATTACATATAGATATATATAGATATTATATTATATTATTATTATATTATAATATAATGTAATCATTACTTTTTAAAATTCAATTTCCACCTTTCATCTTCAATTATTAAGATCAAATGGCTCAAATTGATTTTAGTTTCAAATCAATTTTACTCACTTTCCTCTCTTATTTAAAGCCCTCTTCTCTCCCATTTTATATACACCAATTTTCTTATTTTTAAATCCTCTGCAATCTATTGTTGTTCTCTCCAGCTCTCAATTCTAGTTCTATTCTTATTATTGTGAGAGATTTTCTTGTTGTGAGGATTGATGTATTTGTGAGCTTAAATTTGTAAATCTACTCTATTTGAGAGTTTTAGTGTGTGAAAAATTCTTATTTCCACACTTATTTGGGTTTCTTTCTTGAGCCCGGTAAAAGGAACGGAGTGTGGGTTTTAATCTTTGTCCCAAGAAAAAGATTGAGTTTAGTTCTAGATTCCGTAAAAAGAGCGATTTGTAAGGTTTGGTCTTGATCCCGCAAAAGGACTGGGTTTCCGATCTTGAACCCGTAAAAGGATCGTGCTTAGTGGAAAATCTCGAGAGGTACTCGGGGAGTGGAGTAGGCCGAGGGTTTGCCGAACCACTATAAATCTCTCACGTGACGTTTTCTCTATCCCTTACTTTTTATTTATTGCAATTTATCTTTTAAGTATATTTTCTTTTATTGCAAATATATATTGTGCTTATTCTGAATATTTGTTTCATGATATTTTGAGTTGCTTTAAATATTGCATAAATTGTTTTTGTTCAAAAAGTTTACTTGGTTATTTGATTTATGCTTAAATTCGAAAAATTTTAGTAAATTGATCTTCAACACTATTCACCCCCTTCTTGTGTTGCCATACCAATCCAACACTTCTCACCTTGGAGATACTCTCATTCCCCATCTTCATTGAGCCATAATCACATACAGTAAGAGATGAGAACTAACATCTGTCTGAAGCAACGTGCATTGATGCTGCAGTGTCAACCACCCACTGGTCTACAAATATGTTCCTCTGAACACAAGCCAGAAACTCCTCAATCCGTTCTTCTTCTGTTACAACGTTTGCAGTAGTGTTCCCCTTCTCAAGATCTTCTTTAAACTCCTTGCAAAAGCGTTTAATGTGTCCCTTCTTGTGGTAGTAATAACACTCTACTTCTCCATGGGAACTCCCACTACCCTTGCTATATCTCTGCTATTGCTTCCCATTATAACTCATCTTTGCCTTCCCTTTGTTTTGAGCTCCCAAACCTGATTCAACCTCATTTTCTCCTCCTGAAGTAGATGCAGAAATTTTTCCTAATTTTCTCCGGGCTTCCTCAGATAAGGCGGCATCACAAATAGCTGTAAATTTCAAGCTATTTTCCTCTAGCGAATTCAACACAGCGATCTTCATCGTCTCCCAACTGTCAGGCAAAGACGTCAACAGCCTCATAGCTTTCACCTCCTCGTCAATCTTGACATCCATCCCTTCTAACTTGTTCAAGATATTGGTGAGTTCATTAATGTGGGAATTCACCGAGGTTCCCTCCTCCATGTGGATATTAAAATACCTCGTCCATAGAAGTATTTTTGTATTGGCAGAAGGTTTTTCATACCTGTCTTGCAAGGCCTTCAACAAATCTTTCACTGTAGTCTCTTTTGCCACCAGACTACAAACATTCATCGACAACAACATTCTAATGTTCGCAACGGCCTGCTCATCCATCTCATTCCAATCCTTGTCCGGCATCCTTGCTGGTCTCTACCCTAAAGTCTTGTGTATCTTCTTGCATGTAAGAAGATCCTTTACCTGCATCTTCCAAAAACTGAAATTCTCCCCATTGAACTTCAGGACCCCTTCATAGTAATGGTGTGCGTGATATTTGTCTCCCATGATGCTGCAACCCTACAACTCTGATACCACTTGTTGGGAAATTGAAGACCCTGAATAATTTCCCCTTCCACAGAAATATCCAAACACAACCAAAATATATGAAAATAGGAAGAAAACTGTAAAAGCACAAGAATAACGACATAGCAAATTATACTGGTTCACCACTAAGGGCTACGTCTAGTCTTCCACTCAGATCTGGGTAATTCACTAATAATTGTTTAAGGATTAGAATACAAAACTCTCCCCAAAAATATCCTCTGGAGGTCCCAACAAAAGCCTTCTAGCTTCTAAGTATTATAACACACTATACTTAGGTACAGGAATGAAAAACACTCACTAAACCCACTGGATACAAAATCCTTTTCAACACTGCCCACAACCACTCAAGTCTCCTTTATTTGGATTCTGTACAAATGAAACCTTAACATCAAGGCTCTATTTATAAGAGGCCAAATATCCTAATTCTTATAGGAAAACAATATTGTAATCCATATAAGACGACAATATCCTACTCCCGGTAGGAATTGGTAATAGTGTTGAAAAATCCTTTTCTTCATAGGATATGGGTTTTCTGTTTTGGCTCCATAATCCCAACAAAAAGTTTTAAGCCTGTTTAGTTCTTTTATTTGTTCAAAGTTTCCTTATTATTTTTTTCAATAGTTTCTTGTCTCTTAATTTCTTCACATATACTTGTACGATTGCAATGAGACATTACGAGTTTCTTGGTTTAAGCTCTCCCCTTATTTAACTAGTGTTAGGTACGGCTCTGAACTTTTTAGTTTGCTTTTGAATTTCTGTTCTTAAGTTATACTATGAACTTGTGATTTTCTTTTAAATTTTAACAATTTATTTATCTTTTCCAGTTTGATCTCTTTGACACATGATGTATGTTTATGCAACAAAGTGGATGGACTCGGCCGATCAAGTCGAGGTGAACCAACTGAGCGATCTGGGGTAAACCGTAACGAGCAGGGAGATTACTTGGCGAGGAGGGACTTGTACAAGGAAGCAAACAATCTGATGGTCAAATCAGTTACGACATTTATATTAAGACCAAGATAGAATGAGGTATCTGACAATGGAGTGGGACCCCCGATTTATAGGTTTGAGTGTCTGAAAATGTGTCCAATCGATATTTGAGCATGTCGGATTGTAGCTATTTCTATTGGAGGTAATGCTCGTGTTGGTCGTGTAGAGTTTGATATCTCTCCACCTAGAATTTGGATGTGTAGCTGGTTGTTCCTTGCGTTGGAAGGAGTGTCTGAGACTGACCCAATGGTTGGTTGCCTGTTGTTTAAGCTTGGTCATGTTTGAACTAGTGGATGGTTTACGAACTTTTTCTCCTCCATGTGGCGATGCTGTTTTACACATCCAACAACGTAAAAGCCCAAAAAGCTAGTGACAAAACTTTGCTTCGTTGTCATCTCTCAAATTCGCAAGATCACCAGTGTTGTCTTAAAGCAACTGATGTAACTTCTGGCAATAGCTTTTTTCTTTTCTTTTCTTTTTCTTTTTCTTTTGCAAAATGCATTAAGTAAATAGTTTGTACATTGCGCGTAAATAGTACTTAATGTGTTAAACTTCTAGATTTTTACAAGTTAAGATGTAGGGAAGGATAAGACTTTACTTGGAGTTATATAATATTAACCTTATCTAGACCAAGAATTCATTTAGAAGCAACTATCTTGATTTTCCTTCTATATTTGTAGTTTATTCGATCACTTTATTTTCTTAATTTAGCTAACTAGACATTGAGATCAATTAAGACCTCAATGAACTTGAAGAAGACAATAACCATGATTCCAACCCGTGGCGTATCTAGGATTTTATATGGGGGCACGAATACATATTAGGATAATGAAAAAATATTAATTTTAAATTTTAATTTGACAATGTATATTAAGTTGCGCCTTACACTCCCATCTTCTCTCTCTCCCTCACTTTCACAGGTAACCCACACCGCCCCCTCCCTTCCTCTCTCTCCCTCCCTATCTCTCTCTTTGAACGAACCCCGACGGCAAGCAACACTTTCTACCGACAGCGACACATGGTGGGAATCGGAGACCTTGAAGTAGTGGCGGTGAGCTTGTTCGAGACGTTGGAGGTGTTTCGGTCGGAGGATTTGAGATGAGAGATGGAAATCAAAGGTTGTTGTTGATTTTAGGGGTTTTTGAGCAATACCCATATGAACTTTTTCAACAAAAACGTTGATTTCATCTCTCTTTTTTAGTTTCTTTTGAAAAAAAGGAAAAAATTGACCCAAAAAATGAAAGATTTTCTGTTTGTGTTTCTTTTGGAAAAACAAAAAATATAATTGGATATTTTTTCTAGTTTTTGGTTTCATGGAAAACCGGGAAAAACACTAGGGTTAGAAGGATAAGGAACAGAAGGGGGAGGAGGAGAAAGGAAGGAAGGAGATGAAGAAAAAGAAAAAAAAATGAATTCAATTCTGGTCGGGTCGGTTTTTTACCTAAACAGTTTCGATTTTGACCCGAATAGTTTCGGTTCGGGTCGATTTTTCCCAAAACTCGACCCGACCCGAACCGATTACACCCCTACAAAAAACTGTCATAATTAATAAATTTTTTACGTTTAAAACTATTAATATAAAATTTTCGTGATAGTTAAGATTGTATGATTAAAAACTTCGAATATAAAGATTTTCATGACAGTTAAACTGTTAATATTGACCATTAAAACTGTCACTCTAAAAGTTCTTGTGATAGTTGTAAATAGTCGTTATTACGTTTTTATTGTCGTTAAAAAATATTTCGTGACAATTACAAACTGTCATCATTAATTTTTCTTTGACTGCAGAACAAATTTGTTGAGTTTTTTAGCGACTGTTATAAACTATCGTCGATCGAGTTTTTGTGACACATGTTTTGATCAAGGTAGAAGACCAATTCATGACAAATTTTAGCTATGATTGTGAATGCATCAATGACAATTTTTCAAAAACTATCATCAATGGTAGTTATAAATTGTCACGAATTCAGTTAATGACAAGTTTTAACTATCATTAAAGTTGATATTTGTAGCCGTATACTCTTATTATTTTCAAATTTGATACAACAATGACAGCTTCATATGAAACCACTAGCTAGCACCTGGTTACGTATCACATATGAACGTCATAATTGTCCCCTTGAAATGGCTAACAGGAATTCAATATGAGATTATTTGCACAACAACTTGACCTTAGCAATATATTTAATGAGTAGTGACGGGGGAGTGTCGGTGGATGTTTGTGGAGTCAAAGTCGTTGGTTGATGTTGGTGGCAAAGAATGGGCAAGGCCAATTTGGAGGCAGTTCCACACATCAGTTGCACTATTTATTTTTCGCCAGCAGATGATACATCTCGACGACATAAACTTTCGTCAGGGAATACAAAGACAAAATTATTTTTCTTCTTCATAAGTTTCTTATGCCTTATTGTTTTCGTCCAGAAAAATTTCGTTGGGAAAACATCTATCTAATCATGCCATTTAAACTACTAAAATACCTTATATGAGAACATGGGTTTACATGGAGATGCAAGTCATAAGTATTAATTGATGTAATTAGTTTGCTTTTTTTTTATTATTATTTCTGTTAATATTAAGTTTTGTGTTCTGTTAGCAAGCTGTTAAGAGTATATCTCTATAAATACTCTCATTCTATTAGCTAAAGCAAGGGGAAATAATACAATACTTTTACAGTTTGTGAAAGATTACATGGTATCAAATTCTTAGTGTTTCTTGATCCTTTCTGTCGTTACGGGTTTGCGACGTGGAGTAGCTGACTTTCTCGAGAAGAGAAAAATGGAGTCGCCACCAATCTTTATTTATAGGGTGTGACTGACCACCCAAATGCACAGATGAGTTGATCTGCACAAAAAGATTCAGATTCAGGGGTTTTATATATATGGGGAAGGGGGGAAGGCACCCCACAACGCTCGTTCAAATAATTTATTTTTCATATTATTCTCAAGCAAATGACCTTTTAAAAAAAGAAATTATTTTTACTTTTAAATGTACCACGTTTTATTAATCATTATTCGAAGGTAAATAATGAACAATAATTATGAGGGGTCTAAAGCCATTAACAAAATTTTGTTTATTTGAATTTAAATTGACATCCCAGAATAAATTCATCACCTCAAGAATATTAGGAAATCAACTCTCCAATTCTCCAATCTCCGTCATAGGAATTTGTTTAGGAAAATATTAAAATAAGACTTAGAAAAAGATTTGATATTTTGACTTTTGGAAATATCCTGAGTTCTTTTAAAAAAAGTCAACTTTTAGAGTAAATGCCTTTATAAAAATATCTTTTTTTATCATTTAAATATTTTTTTTACAGCAAAATTTTCCTTATAAAAGAAGATTTACAAAAAACCAAATATATTTTTACTCTGGTTAAAAAACACATTTAGTCCCTGAACTTTTCTTAAAGTAACAATTTAGTCCTTGAACTTTCAAAATTGACTCATTTAGTCCCTGTACTTTAAAATTGGTAATGATTTGGTCCCTACCGTTAAAAATTAGGTTAACAATTAACAGAATGTTGACGTGGTCGCCAAATAGGATTGATGTGTACAAATTAAAGAGCCACATGTGCTTGTCGGTTCGGTTCGATTTGGTTTATATTTAAACCGGTTTAGGGCTTAAAAAAAGTAATAACCAAATATTTAAAACTCAATCTCCCTGTTGACTATTCGCATATCTCATTATTCGACGGCTTCTGTGCAAAACTTCAAAACAACTTTTCCTTCTCCCGGCTTCTGCTCAAATTTTCGAAGGAGCCTTCTCGACAAAGTTTCAACGATAAAAAACGATCATCATTGACATAATTTCTTGGGTAAAAAATGTGACTTTTTGGTTTACTCGAAGTAGAATTTCTAGCGTTCTATTTCTTAAGTTTCGCTTCTCTTTCCAGGTATAATATCATCTTCAGTTTTCTATTTTTAGAGAACCTTTGCATATTTCAAGTCGTGCACTAGATTTCTCATTGTCTTTGTTTACCTGATGGGTTTTTTTTGTCTCTTTAAATTTTGTGTATTTTTTCCATTGAACTGACGCTAGTTTTGGTTGTCATATTTATCTCTTTTTGTCTCTATTTTTCTTTCAAAGATAAAATGTGAATGTTATTTGATATTGTTATTTTTGTCATTTGATATTGTTATTGCCGTGTGTTCATGCAAGGATATGCACAACAGTGTATTTCCGATTACAGCTCGAACTCGGCCCCCGGACCGATCTGAATACTCGGGCGGACCTGCACAGAAAGGTGAGCACTCCGACGATCAAGTCAGTACAGGCCGGACTCTTAGTTTAGTTCGAGGTCAGAAAACATCGTACCTGATCGTGGAGTGAGGTCCTCTACTTATGGGTGGTAGTCCCGCCAATCTCGCGACGGTTACACCCGGTAATCTCGGGACCGTCGGTTACACCCGGTAATCTCGCGACGGTTACACCCGATAATCACGCCGCTGACAGCAGCTCACATCGGCCCCTACCGAGCTTCTGGGCAGGTCGGACCTTGGCCAGGTTCACCTCGGCCCTCATACTTAGCATCCATCAACGCTAACGGTGGTGATCTCGGCCGTCCGAGCTGGGTATGACTCGTAAGTCATCTTGGAGAACCAATAGGGGTCATCCACGTGTCCAGCGTTCTATTTCTTAAGTTTCGCTTCTCTTTCCAGGTATAGTATCATCTTCAGTTTTCTATTTTTAGAGAACCTTTGCATATTTCAAGTCGTGCACTAGATTTCTCATTGTCTTTGTTTACCTGATGGGTTTTTTTTTGTCTCTTTAAATTTTGTGTATTTTTTCCATTGAACTGATGCTAGTTTTGGTTGTCATATTTATCTCTTTTTGTCTCTATTTTTCTTTCAAAGATAAAATGTGAATGTTATTCGATATTGTTATTTTTGTCATTTGATATTGTTATTGCCGTGATTTGAAAGAGAATGTTGGTTCGATCAATATTGTATTCATAAAACAATAGTTGGATTAACAAGTAAAAGAAAAAAAAATTCACAAAACCATTTTTTTTTGGTTCGAGAACAAACCAAAAAACAACTCTAGTTTTCTTTTCTTTAGAAAATTTTTCAGCCCACTTGTAATCTCAATATAAAAAAATATCTTTTAATCATCTCAAGTTAAATTATTATACTTTTTAGATATGAGTTGGTTCAAGTAATCTTCAAATAATTTACCTCTAATATTTATATTTTATTTTATTTGTAGAGATGACAACTTTTGTAGTAGAAGTACATCACAATGGTTATTTTATGCATGAGCCGTATTTTCAGTACGTAAGTGGTAAGGTGGATCGTTATATAAATTTTGATCCAGATTATTGGTCTTTCTTTGAGGTAATTGACATTGTTGAACAATTGGGATATTATAATTATTTTAAATTGTGGGGTAGGGATCCAACAAAAGAAGTAGGTGGTTATCGAGTAATAGAATCTGATAAAGATGTTATGGAGTTAGCTAGTCTTCTAAGTGATAGAATGACATTTGAGATATACGTAGAACATGAATGCGAAGATAAAGCAATATTGTTAGACAGTGATAGTGCATTACCTTATATGAGTGGCTGTGAATCTGAATTTAAAGATGATGATAATACATATTTTGATAAGAGTGTAGAGGGAACTTCAAAATCATTGGATATCATAAGAACATATGAGAATGTTGCGAAGAATGATGGAAGTGACATTGGCTCGAGTGACCTAATCTCATTGAAGGACTCGTCTGATTTTGAAGGTAGTGTTGGAACAAAATATCCTATTTATAGAGTAATAACGGGTGATGAGAAACCACACTTTGAACTAGGCATGTTATTTAACTCACTAAGTGAGTTCAAGAATTCCGTAGATGATTACACTGTTAAGGGAGGATGGCATATACGATTTGTGAAAAATGATAAGATAAGAGTTAGGGCCAAATGCATGGATGGTCGTAAATGGTTGGCTTATGTAGCAAAGGTAAAAGGAGAAATGACTTATCAATTGAAGACCTATGTTGATGACCATTCATGTAGTAGATGC
The DNA here is from genome assembly GCF_013281855.1 of Momordica charantia. Lineage (NCBI taxonomy): Eukaryota > Viridiplantae > Streptophyta > Magnoliopsida > Cucurbitales > Cucurbitaceae > Momordica > Momordica charantia. The sequence goes on along the minus strand of NW_028275163.1, from coordinate 9,837,597 downwards.
TTCAACAATCCGCGCCTAACATCTAGGTGGTTAAGTAAGCAAATATTAAATGATGTGAAGGAACAACCGGATATGAGATCGCGCGCCATCCAAGAAAAGGTACAACGTAAATAGATTTCACAAATTAATAAAATGAAAGCATCTAGAGCAAAGAAATTAGCTTTAGATATAGTGCATGGATCACACAAAGAGCAGTATAATAAATTGTGGGAGTATTATGAGGAGATACGTAGATCCAATCCTGGCAGTAGTACTATATTGAACTTGGATGTGCGACATGAACAGGAAGAGGTTGACGGTCAACCAATTGGTAGAATTAGACAGATCAATGTTTTCCAACGATTTTATATTTGTCTCAATGGATGTCCACGAGGTTTCATTGCTGGTTGCAGGCCATTTATTGGTTGAGATGCTTGCCATCTGAAAGACCCTTATGGAGGACAACGAATTGCAGCAGTTGGAAGAGATCCTAATGACCCATACTTTCCCTTAGCCTTTGCAGTTGTTGAGGCAGAGACTAAGGACTCATGGACTTGGTTTTTGACTAAATTACTCGTGGACATTGAAGGTAAAAAAGTTACATTTATATCTGATCAAACAAAAGGTAATCTTATTATTTGTTAGACTTAAATTATTTAGTTTCTTTTACATATTTGTGACATGTTTATTTTACTTATAATTTCAGGGTTTAGTACCAGCCTTCAGTGAATTAATTCCAAACTCAGAACATCGTTTTTGTGTGAGACATATCTATAGCAACATGAGAAAGAGGTTTCCTGGACAGCAGTTGAAAGAGTTTTTTTGGGGAGCAGCCAATGCAACATATTACAATCAATGGGGGAGGGAGATGCAAAAAATGAAGAAAGTAGATGAAGGTGCATACAAGTGGGTGTTGGCATTTCCTCGTGAGAAATGGAGTAAGCATGCATTTAGATGCGGGTCTAAATGTGATTCTCTAGTTAATAATCTATGTGAGGTATTTAATGCTACCATCCTTGAAGCTAGAGACCAACCAATTATTTCTCTATGTGAATGGATTAGAACTTATCTAATGAAAAAATTTCAAAATAATAGAGAGAAAGTTGACAAGTTTGAAGGCGATGTGTGTCCCAAAATAAAAAAGAAAATTGAGCAAGAGAAATTGCATAGCAGGAATTGGTTACCTGTGTGGGCTGGTGATTTAAAATTTGAGGCTAGGAATGGTTGGGGTGATAAGTTTGTTGTAGACCTTGATGCAAGGACTTGTGGTTGTAGAAAATGGGATCTAACTGGCTTACCATATCATGATGTCATTAGTTGTATTTTCTATAAAGGATATAAAGTTGAGACATATGTTGAAGATTGCTATGAAAAGAAGGCCTACATTGCATGCTACAAGCCTCTTATTTACCCAACCAATGGTCCAAACTTGTGGACAAGTACAAATTTCACTATTATTAATCCACCTCATCTTAGAAGAGCTCCTGGTAGGCCAAAGAAATTAAGAAGAAGAGAGCCTGATGAACCCAAAAAAGGTAGCACAATTGGTAGAAGAAGATTATCTATGAAATGCAGTAAATATAACCAATTTGACCCCAACAAAAGGAGTTGTAAAGGGCCAATTGATAAAAAAAAACTTCTACAGGTTAGTAATTCAAATAACTCTTGACTTAAATTTTATTTCTATAATATCATGGTTGTAAATCTAATCTTTTTTTTTCTTACTTCTTAACAACTTTGTAGGGAAGTTCGTCATCTCAAACCATTCAAATGAATAAACGGTCAAAGTTGCCTATAAAAGTTCGAAGAGAGTAAAACTTTTAATTGAGATTACTGAGATTAAGCTACTTATAGATTTTTACAATGATAGATGTGAAAGTCTGAGAAACTAGTTTGTTTTGTTATGACACTAGGATTTTGGAAAGAAGTATTTTTTGTAATATCAGTTGTGAAGATTTTTTTTGTGATGACAGTTACGCTGCAGATGTTTTTATATTTTAAAGTGACTTACTATGTGTTTTGTGTTCTTTATCCATACTCAAATATTAGAGACTGAGATTTATGTTTAGTAAATCATTTATTGGAGTAGTGAATATGATTAGTGCTAATGGATTAATATTGCAATTATGATATCATTCTCAGAGACCCAAACTAAAAACAAATAAGAATTAAGGAACATGATTGTACTTACTTATTTGTTTGTGTAGTGGACAAACTATCATCAATTTTAAACATTTTAATCTCTTTGACAAAAAGGAGGCGAGCATTGCACAAGTACTAAACTAAAATGAGTTTGATCTATGCCAAGGTTTGAATCTAAGGTTAAAAAACAGACTAGAAAACTGAATATACAATGAGTATGATGTATATTTTCTATATTATTCCCAAAAAAAAATTTGATCAAATACAAGCTGCTCTTTCTGTTTTAAAAGAGATTGCAGAAAGAATAACTAATGGTTAAATGTGTAAGTGTTGCTATCCAATAGCTGGTGGATGTGCTGGAGGCTTCACTGATGCTCCTAATGTTGTCGAGTCGTGATAAATTATTGAGATACGGTAGGGTGTTTGAGATGCAACGACTCATCTCCTTTAACCAAGTATTTTCTCTAAAACGTAAACCCCTCTGTAAGTTTACAATGTTTATTAATTTGAATTTGATATTCTTCAAACTTCTTGGCAATTACCTACAGAAATCAATAACAACTTTAGTACAAAATTGACGAACTTAGAAAATTTATAAACATAGTATTGGGTATGATTGCATTAACTTCGTCAAAGAAAATCAAGAGTCAACTCAGAAATATGGTAACTAACATATGCTACTTTAAAAACTCACATTTTTTTAAACTCACACTTGAAAAAAAAAATTATTAGTCAGAACAGAGATAGACACCAAATAGTCAATCATTCGATGACATGCCACGACTTCGAACTCCAGGCAAGGCATATCCAAATATCCAGTTCAGGAATTGTGATGCCTAAGAGGACATGAAAATGAAAATAGGGATAAAAACTTGCCAGACGCCATGTCCATGTTTATGTTCAAAATATAGATTAAATGGCAAGCTAGAAAGTCTTTGACACTCTTACGAAGATATGAATTCTAACCCATAATGAGACCGGTTGCAATTTGATTTAATTTGAAAATTCCTCCAATGAAATCAAATGTCAAAATTATAGAATTAAATGAAGAGTTGCAGTTAGAGTGGTTGGTGATGGTTTAGAACTCCAGCTCGAAATGAATCTTAATCATCTACGAACTAACTAAACACAGAGCTGTTGCACTAAAATTTTGACCAATTTAACTGTTAAGCTAAAATAGTAGAGGAAGATGATCATTGGAGAAAATTAAAACAGCTCATGTATCTTATTGAGAATGAGAAAAATCCAACAAAATAAAAGAACACGAACATAATCAAATGCCTAACTTAGAAAAGAAGAAAGAACATGTCACATATCGTTCCGGCAACTCTCTTGTTCTCTTCGGGAAAAATAGCCGGATACACACGTCCTTTAATGCTAAATCTGTGACTGCAAATTCAAAACAACAAATTTTATCCCAAATTGGCGCATGTAATCCGTAAACGATAAGACGATGAACATTCAAAAGCAACATGGCAGGCTCCTTTTGTTCATTAGTTTAGAACCAATTATGCATTAAACAACAGTATTTATTAACCTAAGAAATTAGGAAATCAGATTCGTACAAAAAATCGCTCCAATCATTTTCGATCATTCTCATTTAAGAAGAAGCAATAAAGCGACTATGGATAGAAAAGAGTTGGTAAGAACAGATGACTAGCCATTGAGAACAGTAGATGACGATTGAGGAATGCGCCTCAAGAGAACACGAACGACATCATCTGCTAAGAGACTTCCATAGACGAAAATGTTGTGAAGGTTGTGCAATTTATCGGAGGAGAAGCCGCAACCACGAGCGACGACGGCACCGTCGAACTCATCCTTTGCCGGAAGCGCGATTGAGAGAGAATTGTAGATTATCCATTCCACGAATTTTCTTTCTTTCTTCTTTTTCTTTAAGCCTTAAACCTAATCAAATTTGAACCAAACCTAACTTGAACCGACCCATAAATATGTACACATGGCTTTGTAATATGTACACATGTATCCTAGTTGGCGGCTATGCCAATTTTCTGTTAAATCTAACTTTAACATTTAACGGTATGGACTAAATCGTTACTAATTTAAAATATAGGGACTAAATCGTTACTTTTGAGAGTTCAGGGACTAAATTGTTACTTTAACGAAAGTTTAGGGACTAAATGTGCTTTTTAACCTTTTACTTTTTATAGAAAAGATATTTATCTGCTTCAAGATATGAATTTTTTTAGGAAAAAAATGTGAACAATTTTGTATTGGTATTTCAATTACTTTTCCAAACCAACGAAGGTATAAATGAGAAAACGACTAAAAATACACCATTTCATTAGGAAACATATTAAAAATAAAATCTTGGCCACCCGATATATTGATCTATACCCTCAAGAATCCAAGAAGATCGGCCTCCCAATATTTCAAGGTTCCATCGTTGGGAAATTTCCTTCTGAAAATTTAAGTTAAAAAGTTTTGATAAAATTCAAAAATCTCCACCAAATAATATTGTGATGAAAATTACATAATATATACATATTCGTCAATATTATATGCGTATTCCAAATAAACATGTTAGAAAAATTGGACCAAACAAATGTGATGTTACAAGGAAAAATAGTATAAAATTAGCAATGGAGATAAATGAATAAAAAAACCAAAAACAAAAGAAAATATGCAAAGAAAAAGTAGTATAAAGTATGAATGAATCAAAATTAAACTTGCAATTATAAAATGACTAAAACAAGACATTACCATAGGGGTGAACATTCATCATCGAAAAACGGCCTCAACCGACCAAAACCGATCGAACTGACATTGATCGGTCGGCTTTAGCCATAGTACGATCAGCATCGATTTTGCAAACAGACTAGTAAGTCGGTCGGAGAATGAGAAAGAAGATACTGGACCGAAACCGAACGACTATTCATATATTATTAAAAAAAAGTCATTCAATACTTGTCAACTCATGCACTGCCACACGTCACTACCATTAATATGGACCACTCTTCATGCACTACCACATGTAGTTTGAGTTGGCTGGTTTTCTCAAAACCACCCCATATTTTCTTTTTGTTTAATATTGTGTCTTCCTCTCTCTTCACTCCCATTTTCCATCACCCCTCTGTCTTACCTTCCCTTTTTCTCCACTGCAATAACTTTCTTCTAAAGGTTATTTTGTCCTCCCCTCCTCCACCATCTCTCCCTTCTCCTTTCCCTTCTTCCCATCTTCTCTCAGAAGTACAAGGAACCAGTGTTTTCCTTTTGTCGGCTGTCCCTATCTCGCTACAACTCAGGATCCTGCTCGCCGCTCAGTCCCGCAGCAGCCCCACCCACATACCACACTCGCCAATCGCCCACACTGTCACTGTAGCCCTACTCAATGGTCATTTGTCGGAAACTGACCGACCGAAGCATCTGTTAGTCGGTCGGTGGGAAAACAACTTTGATGGTCGGTCAGTTTCCATTTTTGATAACCGAAAGTGTATCGATGAACACCCCTACATGACGAAATAAACCAACCTATGTTGATTTTTTATTTGAGGAAAACATGAAAACTTACCACCTTAGAAACAAACTTGGATTTTCCCCTCCTTATTCGCTTGTGGCGAAAGGCAAAGTTGAAGCACACAATTGTGGTGAAAAGAACCATTGAAAAAAAAAATTGAGAGGAAGTAAATAAGGAGGAAAAGAGGAAAATAAATGAAAACAAACATCTAAAAAAACAAAAAGAGTTATGGTGGGTGGAAGAGAGAAAAATGTTTAAGAAGAATATTTGAGAGTGAAAGAGAACAAAGAGAAAAAAAATAAAAAAATAAAAAAAAGGAAAAAAATTTAAAGAAGAAGAGAGAGAAAAAAATTGAAAGAAGATGAGAGAAAAAGAAAAGAACGAAGAATAGCGGGAGTGATAGAGAGAAAACAAAGAGAAAAAATTGAAGGACAGAAGAAAAAGAGAGAGAGACCGAGATAGAGAGATAACGAGAAAAAAAAAAGATTGAGAGAGAAATTGTAGGTTTTTTCGTGATGTGTTCTCAGTCTCCTCCCCCCTACCACTTATTTATAGTCATTTCAAAACCTTGATCAATGCCACTCTTTAGTCGGAAGCCCTAGCCTATGTCGTTGGCAGTCGTATGTCAAAAGAGGTATTGGACGTGCTCGAGAAACACTATTCATCAAAATCCAGAACTAATGTCGTTAATGTTAAGACTCATTTACAGTCAATTACGAGGAAGTCTAAAGAATCAATTGATGCTTATCTTAAAAGGATAAAAGAAATCAAGGATAAATTGGTCAATGTCTCGGTCATTGTTAATGACGAACATCTGCTCTTTTACACTCTTAATGGTCTTCCAGTGGAGTACAATACTCTTCAAACTTCAATGCATCCTAGATATAAATTTGTGTCTTTTGAAGAACTTCACGTTTGTCACAACGTCATCGTGACGCGGAGCAACCGGCGTCGTCCTCTGAACGGTCTCTTTCGAGATAAGGGTTTGGAGTCGCCACCAATTATCTACGAGGTGTGATTGGTCACCTATTTAAAAAACTTGGTCTGCTAAAACAGAATTTTTTGTTCGGGAATCGACTGAGCGTAGGGAAGGTGTTAGCACCCTAGGACATCCGTTCGAAAACGGTACCACATTTTATCATAAATTTCCTATTATTTTATTTGGTCTAAGAAAAAAATATTTTTGTGTTTTAATTGAAATGTCTCACGTTATATTAATTCACACTTTGTTATAAGATATGAATTAATATGTAGGAATTGCATGAAGGCCATTAGAAAAATTTTATCACGTCGAGAATATTGGAAGGTTCCAATTTCCATTATTGGAATTTTCGAAATAATTATTTAGTAAAAAAAATGGGTTCGATTTAACCGAATGATAAAATGCAACGCACCTGGTTTTAACATAGGCTTCGACCTCGACTTGGATCGGGTTCGATTTAACCTAATGATAAAATGCAATGACCTTGCATTAACACAAGCTTCGACCTCGACTTGGATCGGGTTCGATTTAATCGAATGATAAAATGCAACAGACCTGGCTTTAACACAGGCTTCGACCTCGACTTGGATTAGGTTCAATTTAACCGAAGGTAAAATGCGATGGACCTGGCTTTAACACAGGCTTCGACCTCGACTTGAATAATTTAACCAAATGATAAAATGCAACGGACATGGCTTTAACACAGGCTTCGACCTCGATTGGGATCGAGTAAGATTTAACCAAATGAAATAAAAATGACCAAGCTTGCGAGCTCCACTTGGACGGAAGGATGACCTTGAGGATCAACTGAAATGTGTTGAGCAGGAGACCTGCAAGAGAAAACACTCTAACGCCCAAGTCAGGAAGAATCTGAGTTGTATTTGAGAGAAAATACAGTGTTCACGTACCTGAGATAGAAGCAAATGGTTTTTATAAATAGGCAAGGTCTCCGACAGGATTCCCGAGAAGGCCTTAACTGCTCTTTAAGGTAAACATGAATCACGGCGGCGTGCTGTCATGGAGTTTGTCGGAATATGTGGCTGAGCAAGACACATCTAGGTCAGTTCAAACAAAGAATGAGAAAGACGCAAAAAGAGATCTTGGTCGGCTCGGCCATAACGGGCATCGGCTTGGTAGACAGTCGAAATACCGAGGTGATAAAACTTGGTTCACAAACTTAAAGTGTAAGGACCGTTTGGAGTTAAAAAAAATAATTAATAAGAAAAATTGGAATAAGGGCATTTTGGTCGTTGGATAAAAAAAGAAAAAGAAAAAGAAAAAGAATTTTTATTTTTGTGTTTAAAAAGAAATTGGGAAATTAAAAAAAAATGAGGTGCAAGTGTGTGTGGTGTAAGAGGACACGTGGTGGTAAGGAAAATTAGATAAAAAAAAAGAAGAGGAAAGGAAAAGAAAGAAAATAAAGGAAAAGAAAGAGAACGAAAACGAAAAAGGTGGAAGAAAAGGGGATCTTGGCGATTTCAACCGAAACACAAGGAAGAGGAAGAAATTGATGGTGATTGTGATTGTGAGCCAGATTGAAGAACCAACCTTAGAAGTGGTAATTAAAGTTGTTTTTATTTGAAGGTTTGGGAAGAAATAGGGGTTGAAGAGAAATAGTTTATGAGTTTGTTGTTTTGCGTAAGAAATCTCTTGAAATAGGTGTTGAACTTGGATTTCTGGTTTATGTGAATATGCGTATCGATGAGTTAGCTTCAATTTATGCGTTTTGGTCACAGATCTGGATTGGTATAGTTTGCAGAAGAAGCTAAAAAAAAAGAAATGGAGGGGAAGAAGCCATTATATGGTGGTTTTGGGTTAAGGAACAAGATGATGAATAGTACAGAGGGTGGTTTTTAAATTAAATAAAAAAAAGAAAATGTTGGAAAAATTGGGCTATTTGCGTGAAATGGAGTGAAGAGAGAAATTTAATGGGTTTGGTGGGACGCACTTGTAAGAAGAAAAAGTAGTGAGTTTTTAATGAAGAGAGAGAATGGGGAATTTGGGGCAATTGGGTTATTTTAAAGTTATTGTGATTAAAGTTTCAATTAAGTTATGTTGAAATTGGAATTAAGTGAAATAATTTGGTATTAAATCGATATTTCAGGTCAAGCGGAAATTGGAACAACGTACGACTCCCTTAAAGGATTTGTGAGTGGTTGTTTTATTAAATGTTTTGGATATTATTATTGGAATTTGTGAGTGATTACTTTACTAAATGTTTTGGTTATTATTGGAATTTGTGAATGGTTTATTTTGGAAATGTTTTTAGAAGGATATCATGATAGAATTTCAAGAAAGTACATATATTATGTGTGTTTTAGCATTTCTGTTGAGAAATTGTTTTTGCCGAGAATTTAAAAATGTTTGGAAAATTTATAAATGTTTCTGAGAATTTAGAAAATGACTCTGGTTGTTTGAGATTTTAGAAATGTTTTAGAATTTGGAGAAATGATTTGTGGTTTAGGAATATGTTTGAAGTTTATCGAAATGTTGCTAGAAAGAGTGATTTAGAAATATTTTTAGAATAACTGTTTATGATAAGAATTAGAAATGTTTTATATTTTCAGTGGATTGTACGAAGTTTTTAGAAAGAAAGATTTCCGAAAGATTTTGAGAAACTATTATGAAGTGTTATTAAGATCGAGAGATTTCATAATCGTTTGAGGAATAGAATTTTGTGAAATGATCTTAGAAAGAAAGATTTGAAAAAGTTAGAAAGGAATATTTTAGAAATGATTGAGAAAGAAAGAAAAATTCTTAGAAAGAAGAATTTTAGAACCGTCTATGAGATTGAGAATTTTATGTAAAAATAAGTTTTCAAACCACCATAATGTTGTATCCAGGTGATTACCCGTATGCTATGTGAATGTGTTTCTATCGTATACCCAGAAATAGAAGGTCTTTGGGACCATTTTACTCCACGTGTTGAGAGAATTATTCTGCTGTGTATATTGAGATTACTCTATGCCAGTAGACCAGAAATAGAATTATTCTACTGTGCGTATTGAGATTACTCTACGCTAGTAGACCAGAATAGAATGTGGATACATGTGTGGTGTTGAGTTTTCTGAACCTATTTATTGGTTGAAAGAAAATGTTTTATATGATATTAGAAAATGTTTTCCTAGTTCTGTTTAATGTTTCAGGAGAACGATTTACAAATTTATTTAGAGAATGCGTGCTGTTACACGTTTTTTATGAGAAAGTCTTTATGAGTTTTAGTTTCTCAAGTTTTATGAGATTTAATGAGAATATTTATTAGAACGGTTTTATAAGGTTTGTTTTGCAGAACTTTGAAGCTTCGGTTGTTTATGAAAAAAGTTTTACAATATATATATTTTTTTGTATTAATTTATCACTCACTTAGCTTTTCAGCTCATTCTTTACCCTTTGTTTTCCCCCAGGTTGTATCTGAGTTTCAAAGAGAGAATGGACCAGCTTCTGCCACCCAGAGTCGTTAAGAAATTGCATATCATTCGTAGTTACATCCTGAATAGTGTATCTAGAAGGAATTTAAGAATAGAAGTGATGTTAAAAGTTGGTTTAAAAGTCTAGAAGTTTTTCGGCTATATACTCTGCACCTAGTGGGGTCCATGGCCGGCGCGGTCTGTTCTTGAACCAGTAGGTGTTCTAGGACGGGTTGTGTCATAAAGGCACATATGTTTTTCTCTTCCAATAAGGATGTGTCACATGTGAATTCAACAGATAATGTAATTTTCCGAAAAAGCTGGAGTTATTTGATTTATTAGAAAGTTCTTGACCTGAGTGCAGGTTTAGAAATCTTCCTAAACGTGCCTAAATGTATGAGATGCGCACTTGACGCATGATGATAAGGTTAACAAAAATCACGTGTTCATGAAAATGAGAACTTCAAATGGTAGTGTACAATACTTATCGTGAATGATGTTTACAAGAATGACGGTGCATGTACAAATGTGCACTGCCCCAATGTCATGAATGACAAACGATGCTCCTTTTATTTTCTATTTATTTTTTATCACTTGACAATGTGTGACAACATATAATCTATTTTTTATTTAGCTTAACCAACGAATTTGACCCTCAATACATGATGCAATAATGTATATGCCTACTAAAAGCTAGATGGATGCAATATGTATGCATGATACTCATTTTTATTTTGGTTCCACAATAGAATGTATCTATGAATGCACAATTAATGGTACTTGAAATTTCATAATCTAACCATGATATGAAAACAATTTATTTTTTTGAAGACTACATACCAGTGATGTGAATGCATGATTTGTGAAAAATATGGTTGAGAGAACAAAAAATCTTTTTGCAAAGATATTATCTTTTACTCTCATCATTCTTATTAGCAAATATTTAGCAAATAAAAACAATAATGTCGACATTCGAGGAAACTTGTCAACTTTTGTTTTTATTTATTTTCTTTTGCTTTTGTTTTTTTTAATGAATGTCTTTACTTGATAAGAGATATATACATAACGATAATTTCTACACCATATCAGGTTTGGTGGGAGATTCTTATGCAGATGTATCTCATATGCTAGTTTAGAAAACTATCAAAAGTAATTCATAGTATTGTACGTCTTGATTGATTAAACTGCTTCATAACCTCGGCCTTATAACTTAAAAGAAGGTCGGATACAAGAAAATGAATTTGACATTTGGAGCAATGGAGGATTTAAATCGTGATTTTGCAATAAAGGTTAACCGTGATAAAAGTCGACGGACTTCCTTTTTAAAGAAAAGGAAAATAAGTGTTCAGGGATATTTTTGTCAAATCTCTTGAACAATAAGAGACTAGAAATTTTTTTGAAGCTTTGGTAAGAGATTATAATCAAATGAATAGAGAGTAGAAATGATCCAATTTCTTTGGATAAATAATCTTGAGAATTGATTGAGTAACTCTCCCAAAAGTTCGTCCCATGTACCCCACTCCCTCTTTGAGCTTAGCTAGAGATATTTGATTTTGTTCTTCACGGAAATGTTATTGTGGTCCACTTTGAATGGAAAGACCGTCATTTTAGCCTGATCTCCAAAGTATAGTTCTTCACGGGAATCCAATTCTTGAATGTAAATGACATCTCCTTTTAGCCTTCAATTTCAAAATGAAGTTCTTTATGGAATGTTGTTTAACAACCCACTTTGTACAATGAAGGACCCCCAAAGTTGAAAGATTTCCTCTGAGAGAAATGAGACCTTCTTAGTTTGAAGACGACCCTTGGTTTCAAAGTGCAGTTACAATTTTGCCCCGATATAGCATTACTTGACTTTGCCCCACTTTGAAAATTTGTAAAGAGGACCTAGAAGCCTTTGAAATTGCTATTGTTGATCTATGTTGATCGCTACAGTCATTGAACTAAAGAATTGTCATGGCCTTAGACATTTAATTTTTTTTTTATCTTTCTTTCTTTATCTTTTTTCCGTTTTTGCTTCTTCTTCTTCTTTTTTTTTTTTTTGCTCTTTTGCTTATATATATATATATGATTCAATCACATATACTCTTTTTTACAAGCAAAATATGATGCAATCACATATAAAACATTGATCATGCGTAAGTCGCTTTTTGCCATCTTAACTCTTGTTCCAAATTATTTCGTTGTGGATGCTGCTTCAGTATCATGATGAAACTGATCCCAAGTAAAACTCATCAAAGGAGACTGATATCTTGAGACTATTTGTCAGGTTGCTAACTTTCCAATTCTCAAAATCACTATCCTCGGTCTTGGAATCACTTTTTACTCAAAAGAAAAGGGTAGACGGAGGATTAAACTCGAAGAACAAGACGGAATAGAGTTGGGAAGAAAATTTTAGATATGAATAAAAGGCAGTCAAAATAGGGAGATGTTTTTGTGCAACTACAAGTACCAATTCATGAAGCAGTCAATCATAAGGGCCCAATATTATTTTATTACCGTCAATGTTCTCAGGGTAACACTAGGTGGATAATTTTGGATGTTTACCACACAATTAGATGTAGCAGGCTTAACAAAAGCCTTTTATGGTAAGTAGACAAATATTGATATTCATCACAAAAATTGTATGTCACAGACTGAGCAAAATTTTTTTTGCAATAAATGGTCAACTCCCAATGTTGACCATATTTACCATATATCGGTAGGCTACACTCAAGGTAGATTAGGCTCAAAGCAAGCTACGTTCAAGGTTTTATAGGGAGTGAGTAATTTTGGATTCTCACCTCAATAGGCATGCCTGCCCCATCATGGAAATTTTGTGGTTTATTGGTGGTTTGTGACTAGGCGTTTATGCTGAACGCACGCACTAAGCGTGGTAACAATTATATAGATGCAAGCGCACACCTGTCAGAGTAATATAAAATGGTTGGAGTATCCAAGTATCGATCCTCAAGGACTTCTAAATAATTTCCAAACTCTAAAGTTTTAAAGAATAGTGAATGTTGAAATGAGTGATTCTTGTAAAATGGGAAGTGGTCACAAATAATGGTTTTGGATTTGGGATTTGGACTTATAATGATAAAACCTAGCCCGAATTACTTCAAGTTAGCCAACAAAGAATCAAGGATATGCTAAGGACGATATGCATTTCACTTTAGGAACCAACGACTACGCTTTTCACTTGACTTATGTCTAAGCAAGTTCAAAGTCCTAAGACATTCCCTAATATGTCTATTACGAGAGATATCTTAGTTTTAGGATGGAAATAGTCGCAACCTCGGGTTAAGGTCCTATGTCTAGGCTACTTAAGCGGAACCCTTATGTCTAAGGCGCTCCTCTCCTCGGTTTAACCACTCAACAATGCAAATAAGCAACCTTTTCAGTATTGACTTGTTAAGACTTACAGTGGCCTTCTCTAAATCCTAACTTTTTGGGAAAACATGTTGAGCAATGAATGGAAAGCAAAAACACTACTTCTTAGCAACCCTTATTAGAAATAAAAGGCTAACTATCCATAACCGGGCTAGAGACGAGAATTTAGAAAGACATATTGAAGAAAATACAGCAAGTAAAATGGTTGAATGTGGAATGCATGTGTGAAAAACAAAAGTTAACTAACGGAGAGTTTTTATCGGGATTGAGAGCTTCGCCCTTCTCTTTCAAGCAAGGGGGAGTGTCACGTGCTCTTTCCTCCAAAAACACAACTCTCTTAACTAAAAATAAAGTAAAGGCAAAGGGAAGATAAGCAAAGGGCTGGATTTTTATATATTTGAATAAGTAGAAAATAACTAAGTACAAATGGAAACAAAACAAAGCTCAATAAAGGAATGTAAAGTGCTCGGGATTTAAAAACCAAAAGTAACTAATGAAAGCAACTCAAAAGTACTTAGAAAGCAACAAAGAAACACTAAAAATGATCAAGAGAAGGAAGCAAGGCTTGATGATTTTGGTGGAGAAGTTGCTGGAATTTATAGCTGTGCAGAATTGGTTAGGTAGGTCCTAAAACGATGGTTAATCACCCATTTCCAACTCTTTTGACTGACCAAATCGTGCTCAAACTGATAGTGGAACACTTCTTCTACACGTATGCATCGGTTGGAACCACCAAAACGCATTGGAAGACGCGTTTTATTAAGGGCAAAGTTGGAAGAAAACCAGTTTTTCTGCAGGCTTCCCAGGCGCCTGGCGCCTCCCATGATGGTTTTTCCGTCTTTTTGCTTCTTTTGATTAATTTGTACTCCCAAATGGTCCTAAAATGTCATAAATACAATATAAGCCAACCACAAACCATAATATATGAATTTTGCATGAATTGGAACTCAAACGACCGAGAAAAATCCGAAACAAAGCTGAAACATTGTAAAAACAGCATCTAAAACCTTCTTTTTACGCATGTAAACAAGCGTAATCACACCCCCAAACTTAACTTTTTGCTTGTCCTCAAGCAAAACTTAGCAACTTTAATCAGCTTTCTAACACATGGACAAGGAAAAGCAAAAGCAACCGAGATGTTCAATCATAAATTGTCTCAGGGAAAAGATGTCAAAGCCTACCATTCTATTGCCTTTGTAAACTTAGTCACTATAAACCAAGTTTGAAATGATAAAAACTTTTTCTTTCAAAATCTTTTTTCTCTTTCAAAAACAGAAAACGTTTTCAAATACCCCTAAGGAATCTGCACACTCCCTCCTTACACTAAGACTTTTACATCTGACAGACCGACTACTAGCCCCTGAGGTTTCCACACACTAACATCGGTTTCAACCACAGCTACTCGTAGAAAGACTTTGAACTAACAGCTAGGTCATAAAACGACGACAATGAGAAACACGAAGTCACTTATCACCATCTTTACTGCTATTTTTCAAAGTCAACACCCAACCTAAAACTAAATGGGTGTCTACAGTAGGACTCGGGAATCATAAATACATTTTCTTTAACTCTCATTGTTTTTACCGCTCTTTTCTTTCTAACACAAGTCTTTTCCCCACTCTTATTTTCTCTCAACAAGACTCTTTTTACTCTTTTGCAACTTTTTTCTTTCTTTCTTTCTTTCGTTTTTTTTTTTTTAACTAAGTGCTTTTTCAACATTTTCTTTCTTTCCAACTGACTCTTTTTCAAAAGAAAATAGCATGATTTTTTAAATATAAATAACACCTTATCTTTCTGAAACAACGACTCACACAACGACTGTCCCCCCCAAACTTAAGAGAGACAGTGTCCTCACTGGGAAAAGACTTTTGCATCGGATGAAAAAGGCTTAACAGTAAAAAGGACAAGGACTTCCTATATAGGGGCAAAGAAAAAGCTTAAAGTCTGTAAAGATCAAAAAGACATAAAAGAAAATGAGTTTATCACATAAACAAAGGAAATAGCTCAAAGCTTAGTCAGGCATAGAACCGAAAACTCAACAATCTCTTATAATCATCATCGACATGAAATCACATGCATAGCACAGATGCTTCAAAATAGGCATGTGAAAAGCTAAACTAAGGTTAAGTGAAGGCATACTTTAAGTGATCAGAAGATAAACGATACTAATTTATTCATGCTTCAACTGAGCTCGAAACATAATCAATACAAAAAAAACATGCGTAGTAATGCTAGAATATGCAAACTACGTCATTAACCAAAAGAAGAAAACACAAAAAATAGCAAAGAAGGAACCTCCCCTTCATGAAGTCGGAGGTTGTGGACTAGGATCAGTGTCAGTACTGGGAGATGGATGACCAAGGATAGCAGCTAGCGCTGGAGGCCATGAAGGTAAAATCGCAAAATCCAATGAAGTCCGTAAGTTGTAGATATGTTGCACGACTTGTCGAACCTGAGAGTTTTCGAAATGCTGGAAAAACAGGGCAGGCGCCAGGCGCCTGCGTAATTCTTTTTTTTTTTTTTCAACATTTTTTTTTTCTTTCTTTTTTGTTTCTTTTTTTTTTCAACGTTTTCAAAAACATTCTCTTAATAAGAAAAACTTTATAATGAAACAAAGAGAAAATACAAGATACAAAGACTTCCTTCCTTTACTTTTGTTCTTTCAAAAACGGATAAGAAGGAAAAAACATTTTTCGCAAAAATTTATTGACCTGAAAGTTGAATAGAGGTTTTTCCTCTATCCACTGGTTCTCCAAAATACGGCTTAAGTCTCTGCCCATTTACTTTAAAAACATTTCCCTTAGAGTCAACTAGATCCACTGCCCCATATGGGTAGACTTTAAAAATTTGAAAGGGACCAGACCATCTAGACTTAAGTTTTCCAGGGAAAAGTTTCAACCTAGAGTTGAATAACAGAACCAGATCACCTTCTTGAAGATTGTTCGGCCGAAGACGCCTATCATGCCACTGTTTAGTTTTTTCCTTAAGCAACTTAGCATTCTCATAAGAAAAGTGCCTGTGTTCTTCTAATTCCAACAATTGTAACTTCCTCGCTTCACCTGCAGCCAACAAATCAAAATTTAATTTCTTAGTAGCCCAAAATGCTTTATATTCTAGCTCAAGAGGCAAATGACATGCTTTTCCAAAAACTAGCCTATAGGGGGACATGCCGAGGGGAGTCTTAAATGCTGTCCTATATGCCCAAAGTGAATCATCAAGCTTAAAAGACCAATCCCTACGGTTAAGATTTACAGTTTTTTCTAAAATGTTTTTTATCTCCCTATTAGATATTTCGGCTAACCCATTCGACTGAGGATGATATGTTGTTGCAACCCTATGACGCACATTGTATTTAGTCAGCAACTTTTGCATAGACCTATTCACAAAATGAGCCCCCCCATCGCTTATCAGACAACGCGGGGTTCCATAACGCGTAAAAATGTGCTTTTGCAGAAAACGAATGACAACTTTGGAATCATTGGTAGCAGTTGCAATGGCTTCTATCCATTTCGAAACATAATCTACTGCTAACAATATATAAAGCTTACCATTAGAAGATGGAAATGGACCCATAAAATCTATACCCCACACATCAAATATTTCAATCTCCAGGATCGGGGTTTGAGGCATTTCGTGGCGTTTAGATATATTACCTGTCCGTTGGCATTTGTCACAAACCTGGGCAAACTTATGTGCATCTTTGAACAGAGTGGGCCAAAAGAACCCACTTTGCAAAACTTTGGCTGCGGTTTTGTGTCCTGCAAAATGTCCTCCATATGGAGACATATGACAAGCGTCTAATATCGCCTCGTGCTCTTCTTCTGCGACACACCTGCGTAAGATATTGTCAGGTCCTAGCTTATATAAAAAAGGCTCATCCCAACGATAACATCGAACTTCATTTAGAAATTTCTTTACCTGTTGCTTGTTGAACTCATAAGGAACTATTCGACTTACCAAATAATTTGCTATATCGGCGTACCACGGAACTGAATCAACTCGCAAGAGTTGCTCGTCAATAAACTGTTCACGTATAACAGTTCCATCATCACAGAGCGGGGATTCCAATCTAGACAGGTGATCAGCAACTTGGTTTTCAGTACCCTTCCTGTCCCTAACTTCAATATCAAACTCTTGAAGTAACAAAATCCACCGTATCAAACGCGGTTTAGCATCTTTTTTAGCAAATAAATATTTTAAAGCAGAATGGTCAGTAAAAACAATGACTTTTGTGCCTATCAAGCAAGACCTAAACTTATCAAAGGCGAACACAACTGCTAACAGTTCCTTTTCAGTAGTAGTGTAATTGAGTTGTGCACCGGTCAGAGTCTTACTAGCATAATACACAGGATGCAAGATCTTGTTTTTACGTTGTCCTAACATAGCTCCTATTGCATAATCACTGGCATCACACATGAGCTCAAAAGGTAAATCCCAATTAGGTTCGATAATTATAGGGGCTGAACTTAGAGCAACTTTCAACATTTCAAATGATTTTAAACAGTCATCATCAAAAACAAATGGTCTATCATGTTCTAACAATTGACACAAGGGTTTAGAAATTTTAGCAAAGTCTTTTATAAAGCGGCGGTAAAATCCCCCATGCCCTAAAAAACTTCTAATCCCTTTGACATTTGTAGGAGGAGGTAGCTTTGAAATGATGTCTATCTTAGCGTGGTCTACCTCTATTCCTTGCTTGGAAATTTTGTGACCCAAAACAATACCCTCTTGTACCATGAAATGACACTTCTCCCAATTTAGGACTAGGTTTGTTTGTTCACATCTCTCCAATACTCTCTCCAAATTAACTAAACAAGCGTCGAAAGAATTTCCAAAAACAGAAAAGTCATCCATAAAAACTTCTAGAATATTTTCTACCATGTCAGAGAAGATGGCCATCATACACCTCTGAAAAGTCGCGGGTGCATTGCATAGTCCAAAGGGCATTCGCCTAAAAGCGAACGTACCATACGGACACGTAAATGTTGTCTTCTCCTGGTCTTCTGGAGCAATAGTAATTTGATTATAACCCGAATATCCATCTAAGAAACAATAGAAATCCTTACCTGCCAGACGGTCGAGCATCTGGTCAATAAACGGGAGAGGAAAATGGTCTTTCTTCGTTACCTTGTTATGTTTGCGATAATCAATGCAAACTCTCCACCCGCTCACAGTTCGGGTTGAGATGAGCTCATTCTCCTCGTTGGCCACCACGGTTATACCCCCTTTCTTTGGTACACACTGTACTGGGCTTACCCAACTGCTGTCGGATATTGGGTATATAACACCGGCGTCAAGCCATTTAAGAATTTCTTTCCTCACAACCTCTTTCATCTTCGGGTTCAACCGCCTTTGACTCTCAATAGAGTTCTTAGCATCTTCTTCCAATAGAATTTTGTGCATGCAAAAGGCCGGGCTTATCCCTCGGATATCTGCTATCGTCCATCCAATGGCCTTTTTATGCTTCTCCAAAATCTGCAATAAAGAATATTCATTAGTAGGTGATAAATTGGAAGCTATAATAACTGGTAAAGTGTCGTTATCCCCTAGATACGCATATTTCAAATGCGACGGCAATGGCTTCTGCTCCAAAGTGGGTGGTTCCACTATGGACGGAAGTAACGACTTGCATTCTTCTTTTTGTATTTTTTCAACAGGATTCGTCACATCTTCCGGTCCTTCTGCTATCTTATCAAGCTCTTCTTCAATCTCTGTAACTAACAAGTCATAAAACTCATCAAACATAACAGGATTCAAGCTAGTTATAGTAGAGCACTCTTTAAAGTCTCCTGGTAATTTCATGGCGTGTAAAACGTTAAATTTAACTTCTTCATTATTTACCCTCATTGTAATTTCTCCCTTCCTCACATTAAAAACTGTATCCCCAGTGGCTAGAAATGGTCTTCCTAAAATAATGGGAACGTCTAAGTCTGCCTCGCAATCTAGAATGATAAAGTCCGCAGGGAAAATGAATTTGTCCACCTGGACTAAAACATCTTCTATCTTTCCCTCAGGTCTTATGATAGATCTATCTACGAGTTGGAGGGTAACCGTAGTAGGTCTAGCTTCTCCTATGCCTAAAGACTTGAAAACTGATAATGGCATAAGATTAATGCTAGCGCCTAGATCACATAATGCCCTACCTAAGTTTTTCCCTCCTATGGAACATGGAATGGTAAAACTGCCAGGATCGTTACATTTCATGGGTAGCGGGCTGCCTACAGCTTCACTACTACATTTTGTCATGACTACCAGTTCATGGTCTCCTATCTTTTTCTTCCTAGAAACTATATCTTTCAAAAACTTAGCATAATTTGGCATCTGTTCTAGAGCATCTACTAATGGTATATTTATATGCAATTGTTTTAAAATATCTAAAAATTTTCTAAACTAGGAATCATTATTTTTCTTAACTAATCTTTGTGGAAACGGGGGAGTAGGGGTAAAAGAAGGTTTTACCTGTGGAGGAACACTCGGGGTGTCCTCATTACCTTTTCTAATATTTTCTTTTTCTGGTGTTGTTGGATTCTCTGGTATCTTTACAGTTGGTTCAGTGGACGGAATCTGTACATCTGTTGTTGGCATTGTTGGTCCATCATATGCCAGTCCACTCCTATGGGTGACAGCTTTGCACTGTTCTTTCCCTTCTCGTTTTGGTAATTCAGTATGGCCTGGAAAAGAACCTTGTGGTCTATTCTTCAATTCATTGGCGAGCTGTCCCAATTGGGTCTCGAAATTCCTCATTGATGCCGATTGGGATTGTATCACTGCGTCGGTTCGGGCCATGTACTCCATCATATTTTCAAGATTTGAGTTGTTATTTTGAATTGGTGGAGTCTGTGTTCTCTTATTGTACTGATGTTGCGGTGGCAGGATGTATTGCTGTGTAGGTGGAATATAGGGCTGCTTGTTCTGCTGGCTCTGCCCTTGATTAAAAACCGCGTTTAGTCAATGGAATGTTGTTGCAGAATCTATTCCTGGCATGTCGTCATGGGTCCATGCGAAGACATCGACGTTACTTTAGAGGAATTTTATCATTTTATCCTTGCTCTCGTCTAGCTTAGATACGTTGTTGGTGGTCTTCTCCGGTCCCAAGATTGGAATTGCGTCGAGCTTTTCTACCGACAAGATACTTATTTTGCCATCTTACTTCATATACTTTAGTTTTTCATTCAATTGAAGCTCCCAGATCTGCTTAGCTTGTTCCCTGCATGGTCTCGGACCTCCCTTTCAGGGTTCACTAACCTGCTCTTTTGCAGCATCGGGTCAAACTTCCTTTTTCGGAGCATGCACCGGGTTTTCAAGCAACATTTCCCCCTGTGCTGTGTCAACTGTACATACCAGCTTGGGTTCTTTAATGGCCGTCGTATAGCATTATGATGAGGCTCTCTGTTGGCTGAAGTCTATCATTGTCCCTTGGGGTGTAGGGAACTTCATCACTTGGTAGTAGGTTGAAAGGACTGCTCGGAGGTTGTGTATGGCGAGTCTTCCTACAATGGCATTATATGTTAACAGACCATCAATTACTTCAAACTGCTCAATCATCGTGATTTTCTCCTTACCTTCCCCTAGTGTTATGGGTAGCTCGATAGTCCCTTCAAGGTTTACCCTTTAATTTCTCCAGAGAAGCCAACCTAAGGTATGGGGCACCATTTCAACTTCGTCGAATCCCATCCTAGAGTTTTTAGCACTCTCAAGGTCAAGACATTCGTTGAGCTCCCCCCATTGACTAGGACTCAATGTGTGGGGACATGATTGATGTCGATGACAATAACAAGGGCATCGTTATTGGGTTGATGTTGCGAGGCGGCTTCATCGTCCAAGAAGGTCATTGGAAGGTTCGGCTCAATCATTCCTACTACAAAAACTTCCTGGGCGACGGGACCATTTTTGGCTGCCTGGCCAACGTCTTCCGTTTGTTGCTCGAGTAACCCCCAATTGGTACCCCACAAATCATGAAGATGGCCTGTGGGCGGTCATCCTTATTTGGAGTCTTTGGTTTCTGGTCGCCTCTCCCAGTATACTACTTAAACCTTTTGTTAGAGGAAGTCCCTTGGCCTACGAACTTTTTCAGGTATCTTGGTTGGACCAGTGACTTGATATGGTTCTTTAGGTCATGACGCTCTTCTATGTCGTAACCACGATCGCAGTGCAATTTTCAATATTTGGTGCGGTCATCCTTCGTAGCCACTAGAGGAGACTACCGGTAGGAGTGCCATCGACTAGGCCTGTATTTGGTGGACATGAATACAAATTGGTGTATATTTCCCAAACTTCATCAGTTGGTCTATCTTCGATTCCACTTGTGCCGAGTTTGACTCCTTCCGAACTGACCGGTTCTGGTCAACACGATTCCTCCCCAAGGTTTATGCCTCCACCAGCTCCTCCTCGCGATATGTTGTTGTATGCAAGACATGAGTTCAGCCATAGTACTGGCTAGGAATTCTCCCCAGGATCCAACTAAACACTTATCCTTTATCTTAGTCGTGAGTGCCTAACGGGCCACGTTGTCATTGCAATTTCACACACGTAATTTTTTGGTTGTAAATCAGGCCATAGGCCCATAAGTCCTTGCCCGGTTTCTTTTTCACTAATATTAGATGCATTTTCGTTAGTCAGTTGACACATGAACAATATAACTGATCAATGAACTTTTGAACTGGGTAACAGTAGGTCATAATGGAGCGCAAGGACAGGCTCTAAAACCATTATCGGGTCAAATCGGTAAGCGTCCAGGGAAGTCTCGGCATTACTATGCATCACTATAACCTGCTCATTTCATGGCATCGAGATACAACATGGCCTGGTCTATTTGGGATCAGTCGTTTTATCGTATTTGTCTATCCGTGGAACTTTGAAGCCTTTCGGAAGCTCCACTTACATTACCTCGTTGGTGAATGGTTGCTGTTCTATTTTCAATGGTTGGTAGCAAGTCCCTGTTCTTTGTTTTCCATCCTGAGTTCTTTCAAGATCCGATTTAGGGCCTTTTATTTCGATTTGAAAATGTCATTTGCACAGACAATACAAACTGTTGATGGCGAGTTTTAGACAGGTCCACGTGTCCCTTGGAACAATGCGTCGACGTGGAACAAATGAGCCTATAGCCAGAATACTCGACACCAATGCGATGTTCTGCCTAAAAGACTATGATGATCAACTTAGCAATCAGAGTAAAAAACTAGGAGTGAACACCTTTGTAAATTGAGTGGTAGATTTTTTACTTACTTGATAGTGATCAGGGTTCCATTCCTTTTATAGGCACTCGTGGCCGACCAGAAAGGACAATGATTTGCGGTGTAGGGGCGCATCCTACTGTACGGAATTCTTACAGGCAAGGTCGGACATCCCTAAAGCGTGGCAGGTGGCATCATCCCCCTCTACATGCTATAGCCAGGCGCGCCTCCTCTATTACTTTCGTAGCAGCACACCCGTACGAGTCTTGAGCATATGTTCCCAACCGCCTGTGGTCCCATGTCCAACTATCTCCCCTTATCATTCGACATGTCACCTGCTCAGATATCACTCTCAATAGTGTATGTATATATAATTGGCAAAAATGAACCTAAATAAAAAGAAAAAAAAGTTGAAGGGAAAAAAGAAGAAAAAGTAATGAAGGGGTGTTAAGGTTGACTTTTTACTGCAGAAACATGTGTCGGTAGGCTTGTTTGACCACGATTTTGACCCCTTTCCCATCATTATTTGCCAAAAAAAGGATTACATATTCTTAAAGCAGAACATGTATAAAACATTTATGCATAAAAGTCAAACTATGGAACTTTAGGAAAATTATGAGAAAGATGCGGTCAAAGTTGGAAGAAAATAATAGTTTGCTGTTTTTGCAGGAATTGCGTTTGGCGCAATTTTGGACACCAACTTTGTCAAAACGTGCGTTTTGATTAATGAAGAGCAAGGAGAACATTTCCTATGTGTTCGAATCAAATTATAACTGTGAGTCTAAGTCAAATGGTAGTGGTTAGGTGTATCTCAACTCATTTCCACCTAAAAAGGTGAAGTTCAACAACTCCAAGGGCCTATATAAGAAAGTCATCCCTCCAGCAGCAAATCATCCCTTCCAAGCCCGTTTTTAGCTCATTTACTTTCTCATTCGTTGTAGAACTCGTTCTTAGGCTTTAGATTCAAGTTTCACTTGTTAGTTCCTTGTATTTTCATACTTTTGCTTACAGTATTTGCTTTTAATTCAAGTTCTATCTTTTATTCTACATTTATTTTGTTCTTCCTGCGTTCTTTAGTGAGTTTACACTCCCCTCACGCTCAAGAGAGAAGAGGGTCAAGCTATAACTCATTGTACGGCTCGTTTATTTGTTTTAATTCAATGAAAAATACTTCCTTTATGTTTTCGTGAATATTCTGTCTTTTAAAAATGTTCTTAATTAGTTATCAACCTCTTTGTAGAATGCCTTATTCAAAATGATTTTATTTTCAACATGCTCGGGGTTTTTCCCAAATTGCGCCTTGCACTTTTTTGGGTTGGTTTCTAAAAACTTCTCTTTACATCTTTTTTCTATTTGGCCAGTGAGAACTTGATTTATACACTAAAGGCCAACCTTGAGAAAGGTGAATTAGGTAAAATAATAGGAAACCAATATGGGATGTGACTTAGACATAAGCGCATAAAATATGGTCGTAGACACAGGCTCTCTAACCCATAATGCAAATGATTTGATAAATATTCTCTAGCATTGTAATCACACATAGACATATGGTTGTAGGTTACCCTAGCCTCTACAACAACCAAAAGCGGTAGTGAAAGAGTAGAACTCAAAATCCCAAGAAAAGCTAGAATTGTGTCTGGGGCATTTGCCAATAAAGTGTGTTTTCCATGTTTTGCATCAAAACTAAGGTAGGAAGCAAAGTGGTTGAGTTTTATTAAATTGCTTGATAGTTAACACCCAAACAACAACGCTTCGTTACATTTTTCTTCCTAAATCACAATTGCGAATTTGAACCATTTCACGGTATTAGTTGATTTTGAAAAGCAACAAATCTTTAAGGATTCGACCTTGGATTACTTCCGAATATTACTTGTGGCATACTTGTGACTGTGTGCACTTGCATGAGTCTCTAATCTTTTTAAAGGTAGAGAAAGTCCCAACAGGGAGAAACGCGATGGGTGCACTATTGCCCAATTTGGTCCATATCCGCAATTAGTGGCCTTCTTTAATTTTGGTGAGTAGCGTTGGAGCGGTAAATAATTGACCCTCCAATTCCATTAGGACTCCACTTAAAAGTGTTAATTAAATTAAATTTACATTTTTTTATCAGATTCAGAACTGGAAGTTATATTAATGAAACTCAAACTTGGTGGATGTATTGCGGGAGAAATCGGAAGCCAACTTCTTCAGCTCCTTCCTCAATGCCGGTGCCCCACAACAAAACACCCCTACAAAAAAATTAAAATAAAATAAATAAATAAGAAAAAGAAAGAGAGTGAGACTGGAAGTGGGGGTGGTGGCCCACCAACGCGAGTGTGCGATGGTGACGAGTGATCCTCTTGTAAACTTTGCGCCAGTTCGGCTTGGCGAAGTGGGACTTGAAATATGTCCTTGAGACGATGTCAAGGCTGCTATTAGCGTGATGCAGGGACTGAAGCATGGATATGAGGGCGGATCGGGCATCGCCCTTCCTGTACACACTGGTGCAGTAATTGTGGAGCTCGATCACGACCATCTCATCCATCTCCTTCATCTCACTCATTATCCTTTTAAACCAGTCGAACAAACCTGGGTCACTGGTCACCGAGTAGAAGCATGCCTTTCTGGTCTTGAACCCTTCCCCTTGCCGGCTCTTCAGCCCTTGCCCCTTCTCCATTGCATTTGCTTCTGCTTCCCCATCTATTTCCTTCTCAATGTTGTAGATTATGTCTTTCACTATGCTCACCATCCGCGTCGCCCCGATCCCCAGCCCCACCAGTAATACCACATCGTATTTCTTGTAGTCTTGTGTCAGCGCTCCGTATGGACCAGCGATCAATATTTCTGGGAACCTACAAATTAAACAATATTTTATTATTAAAAACATTTGTCTCAATCCGTTGATGCATAGTTTGATTTGATTTGATTTCTTACTTAGGGTTTCTAGCTAGGGGAGGCTGACGAACCTCGGAGAGCACAGTCTTCAACTGCATTTTCCAATCACCAACTGTCTTCATAATGACGCTGAGATACTCATATTCTGGAGCTAAAGTAATTGAAACTGGGTGACTGTGTATATTTAATATTCAATATTTAGTATCAATTAGATCAGAGATCATTGACTGCTTTTTAGTTTACAATAACTTAAGATAGATATAAATTAGAATATAAGGGTATGGTATTTCAACGTACCACTCAAATGGGGATACGTATGCACAGTTAACCAAAATGTATTGGCCACTCTTATACTTGAACCCATGTGGCTTGGACAGGTGCAGCTCCATAACGTGTCCGGGATACACGGACAACTATCCCCATTAATTAGTGCAATATTTCCCGTTACATACTTTAAATGAATGAATATAATAAAATAAGAGTATACATGCATATAATTGGCTGTAGCGCTCACCTTGAGAATCTCCACTGGCTTGATACTTGATCTGAAAGCTCTTATCAGCCTCTCGCACCCGTACAGACAAACCGGCACTGCCAAATACATCCATGTCTGTAGATTCAAACACCACATTACAAAACCAAATATACAAATTTCACATGGCTGGCATGTGACTAGGGACGAATTAGTAGCTTACTTACCGTTCTTTTATACCATTCCTTGGTGAGATAGAGGTAGATGCCATAGACGACGAGTAGGACGTAGATATGATGACGAAAAGGTGGTGGGAGTAGAAAAAGGCATTGAAACCGGTGAGCCTCTTGAGGAGTTTTGGTACATTCAGCTTGGTTTTCCTGAACCATGGAGTGGCCAATGTGAAGGCTATGGCCATCAGTACAACCATTATGATACCTGTTGGGGGAATTATTCAAACTTGGAACGATTATAAATAACAAAGTTAATTGGAGTAAATATTCAGAAACAAATACATAATCAATTAGGTTGAGTCGCAAAATATCTCGCTCTCTTTAAGGCAATTCAAGCTCTCTACGATGTGCATGTTGGATGCTTGTGATGGACAATCACAAACATAGAATCAACAAGACTTGTTTGAGAATAAACAACTTCACTTGTAATGAAAAGTTTTCACAAAATACATTTGGTCCACAAAACTCTCTTGTTTTGCTTCTCCACACACTTGCTTGAAATACAACAAATGACCATCCTATATTTATAGGACCCCATGGAAGAATCTAGAACCATAAACATCCTATCAACCTGTACATACATGAACACACAATTAACCCATCATAAAAAACTAAATACATGAATGTAGTAGTTCATGTACATGCATCATGGACCTAGGAATGTATATGCATAATGCATCTAGAATATGTATTAACATGTTTAATTTTCAACATCCCCACTTAAACATGTCTTCCTCATAACTCAAAGTAAATTCCTGAACTTGTTAAAGACATCAACTTTGAGTGACTTTGTAAAGATATCTGCAATTTGATCTTTAGTCTTCACATAATCAACTTGAATCTCCTTTCTTGAAATGCATTCTTTAATTAATGAAGTGAAATCTCGTATCAATGTGCTTACTTCGATCATGGAACACTGAATTCTTTGCTAGAGCAACTGCTGACTTATTGTCCACATGAATTACGGTTGCATCTTTTAGCACAATTCCAATTGCCTTCAACAAATTCCTCAACCAAACTACATGACACATACATGATGATGCAGCAACATATTCTGCCTCACAAGTAGAAAGTGTAACAATAGCCTGCCTTTTAGAACTCAATGTAAAAGCAGTATTGCCAATAAAGAACATAAATCCATTGTGCTTTTTCGAGCATTACGATCTCCATCCCAACCACCATCACAATAGCCTTCAAGTTTGAATTCTCCAGATGATGAATAGAATAAACCATAATCCACTGTCCCTTTGAGATAACAAAGGATTCTCTTTGCTACTTTCAAATGAGTAGTTGTAGGAGATTTCATAAATCGACTCACCCATCTAACACTGAAAATAATATCAGGTCTTGTGCACGTTAAATATCTCAAGCTCCCAATTAAGCTTTTAAAATATGAAGGATCCACAACATCTCCATCTTCATATTTTGATAATTTCATTCCAATTTCGATCGGAGTAGCAACTATTTTCGAATCGAACATCTTTAATTTATCAAGAATTTCTCTAGTGTATCGTTCTTGAGAGATAAAACTTTCTTCCTCTGATTGCTTCACTTCAATGCCAAGATAATATGACATGAGGCCAATGTATGTCATCTCAAATTCTCGGATCATTGCCTTCTTGAATTCGTCAAACATGTTTGGACAATTTTCTGTAAAGATCTTGTCGTCCACATATAGACAAACCAATAAAATATCTCCATGATTGTTAGTCTTCATATAAAGAGAATGTTCAGGAAGACATCTTAAATACCAATTGTCATAGAAATATTTGTCAATTATGCTATTCCACATCCTTGGAGCTTGTTTCAACCCATACAACGTCTTCTTCAACTTTAGAACCTTATCCTCTTGTCCTTTCACCACATAATCAAGAGGTTGTTCTAAGTACACTTGATCTTCTTCAAGATATCTATTAAAAAATGTTGATTTGACATCCATCTGAAAAATCTTTCATCTATTTTGAGCAGCAAATGAAATCATGAATCTTATGGTATCCAAGCGAGCAACAGGAGTAAATACTTCATCGTAATCAACGTCTTTTCTCTGAGAGTAGCCTTTCGCAACTAATCTCGCTTTATGTCTCTCCACTTCTTTTTTCGTTTCTCTTTGTCTTGAACACCCATTTGATACCTACTGCTTTCTTTCTACTTGGAAGACTAGAAAGCTCTCATGTATCATTCTTCTTTATGGCCTTTATCTCGTCATCTGTTGCAGTCGTCATTTTTCATCTTGTACATTTTATTCAAAATTTAAAGTTTCATTGTCACCAATTAGACAAAAGAGAGTTAGATCATTAAATCCTTCACTTAATTCTTCAGTCTCATCATATATGTCCCACAAACTTCTCATGTGATGTGTCCCTTCACTCGAACTTGATGTTGATGATGAAGGTGTGCTATATACTGGCGTGACCGGTGATGGAGAAGCAATATTTCCAGTTTCATCACCATATTCTAGAAAAAAAATTGATACTTGTAATCTTTTGGATCATCAATCCAATTCCATGAAGCCTCTTTGTCAAACACGACATCTCTGCTAACCACCATCTTCTCTGTAGCAGGATTATAAAGCTTGTAGCCTTTAGAGCTTGCATCATTGCTAAAAAAAATATGCTTCTCACTTTTATCATCAAGCTTACTGTGTTTCTGATATGGAACATGGGCATAAGTCATACTTCCAAATACTCTCAAGTGAGCAATAGATGGTTTTATTTCTGTCCATGCTTCTTGCGGAGTTTTATTCCATACACTTCTAGTGGGACAACTATTGGACAAATACACAGCACATTCAACTGCTTGTGCCCAAAACTCTTCTGGCATCTTCTTACTCTTTAACATGCTTCTAGCCATATTCATTATACTTCTGTTCTTCCTCTCAACAACACCATTTTGTTGTGGAGTCTATGGAACTGTCATAGGCCGATGAATTCTATTTTCTACACAAAAATCTTTGAATTCATTCGAAGTTAATTCTCCTCATCTGTCAAATCTCAAGGCTTTTATATAAAGACCACTTTCTTTTTCAACAAGAGCTTTAAATCTGTTGAACATGCCAAATACTTCTGATTTCACCTTGATAAAATAAACCCATTTCGTCTGAAATCATCAATAAATAATAAGAAATAATTATTCTTACCGAAAGAACTTGGCTTGATAGGTCCACAAAGATCAGTGTGAACAAGCTCAAGTGGTCTCTTCGCTCTTGAATAAGATTATTGTGCAAAACTTTTTCTTGATTGCTTGCCAAGCAGACATCCTTCACAAAGTTGATATGGATGCTTGACATATGACAATCCTTTCACCATGCTCTTCCTGACTAATAATCTCAAGCCATCAAAATTCAAATGTCCAAGTCTTAAGTGTCAAATCAAGAATGAATCTTTCATAACTGACTTCAAACATGTTGCAAAATTAGTTTGGATGTTTTATGGAAACATTCTATTCTTCGTCATTTGGATTTTAGCAAACATATTGTCATGATGATCTCTTATTGAAAGACTATAATCTTTCATCAAAATATTGTAGCCTTTCTCTAAAAGTTGTCTCAAACTCAAAATATTGTTTTTCATATTTGGCACATAATAGACACTAGAGATAAACTCATGCTTCCCATTCTTCAAATTGATCAAGATCTTACATTTTCCTTTAACTAGAATTTTTGTAGCATCACCAAATATGATATTACCACCAACAGGTTCATCCAATTCCACGAACATGGATTTACTCCCACACATGTGATTGTTTGCTCCACTATCAAGATACCACGAACTATTCTCATATGTCTCTTCATCTCTGCATGCTAAAAGCAAAGATGGCTCATACTTTTAACATCTGCTTCAGCGTAATTGGCATTTTTCTTCAACTTTATTTCTACACTCCCATAAATAATGACCGAATTTATGACAATTATAACATTCAACTTGACTTTTGTCATACCTCTTGTCATCATTTGACTTTCCTCCATAGATACCACGAACTATTCTCATATGTCTCTTCATCTCTGCATGCTAAAAGCAAAGATGGCTCATACTTTTAACATCTGCTTCAGCGTAATTGACATTTTTCTTCAACTTTATTTCTACACTCCCATGAATAATGACCGAATTTATGACAATTATAACATTCAACTTGACTTTTGTCATACCTCTTGTCATCATTTGACTTTCCTCCATAGATACCACGAACTATTCTCATATGTCTCTTCATCTCTGCATGCTAAAAGCAAAGATGGCTCATACTTTTAACATCTGCTTCAGCGTAATTGGCATTTTTCTTCAACTTTATTTCTACACTCCCATGAATAATGACCGAATTTATGACAATTATAACATTCAACTTGACTTTTGTCATACCTCTTGTCATCATTTGACTTTCCTCCATACGACCTCGAATAATTTTGTCTACCGACCTCTTGATGAATTGGAGTTGAAATTACTCCCATCAATCTCCCATGCATTATGTGAACCAAGTAAAGCCTTCATACGAATACACCAACTCCTGTAATTTTCTTTGGTAAGACGCGACACTTGGAAAGGAACCAAATTGTTCTTTCCCATTTGCAAAAACATCTCTTTTCAAACTCAAGCTATGATACCACTTTGTTGGAAGTGTGTGATGGACAATCACAAATTTATAAGCAACAAAACTTGTTTGAGAATAAACAAGTTCACTTGTATTGAAAATTTCTCACAAAATACACTTGGTCCACAAAACTCTCTCAAACTCTCTTGTTTTTCTTCTCCACGCACTTGCTTGAAATACAACAAATGATCATCCTATATTTATAGCACTCCATGGAAGAATCTAGATCCATAAACATCCTATGAACCTATACATACATGAACACACAATTAACCCATCTTAAAAAACTAAATACATGAATGTACTAGTTCATGTACATGCATCATGTACCTAGGAATGTATATGCATAATGTATCTAGAATATGTATTAACATGTTTAATTTGCAATAGTGCATGGATACAATAATCCAATTAAAACGTTGTGTAGGTCAAACCACCATGCAACTAAAGGCGGAGCTCAAAACTCTACAACAAAGTGTTGGTAAATTAATGACCCTGAATAATTTTACCTTCCACAGAAATATCAAACACAACCACAATATGCAAATAAGGAAGAAAAACTATAAATACACAGCAAAATTATACTGGTTCACCACTAAGGGCTACGTCCAGTCTTCCACTCATATGTGGGTAATTCACTAATGATGTTAAGGATTGGATTGCAATAGCTCTCCCCAATAATATCCCCTAGAGGTCCCAACAAAACCCCCTTAGCTTCTAAGTATTTAAACCCAATAATAATTAGGTACAGGAATGAGAAACTCATAAGAATCAAGATACAATACCCTTAACAATGATGATCTTGATCTCTCCAATGTGTGATGCCAACACTCGAGCTGCTGCCACAGATTAGCTGTCAAAACCCTCTGAAAATCGAACTGCAGTATTTATAAACATCGATACAATGCCATGGAGCTACAAACGGATGAACCACTGCGCGCCCCCATCAAGACAGCGCTGCGGCGCTGCAGCTTTAACCCTCCTGGCCTACAGCGCCCCACTTCACCTTTTTTCATTCTTGCTTCGTTTCAACACTATTCCAGCTTGATGTCGACTTATCCCTAGCTCGTTCCGATGTTGACTTGGCTTCACTAATCCCAACAATCTCCCACTTGGAGACAACGCGACAATTCTCTGCCTCCCACTACACTAACAGTATCTCACGATCTTGGCATCCCCGCCAAAGCTTAATTCTGACTGCTCTAACGAACTGATCCTAGCTGCTCGACCCTCCCCAAGCTCTGTCTTATTCTGTCCCGAGACTGGACAACTTTACATGGTCTTGACTCCCAGACTTAGAGACATAGCCACGTGCTCCCACTTGATCTAAGTGGTTCCCGCTGTTTCTTTCTTCGATCGAACTCACTGACCTCTGAAAGAAGATTTACTCTCTGCATTAGGCTTGGCACTCCCACTCAAGCATGTCGCCACACTAGGAAACGTAACATGTACCCTTCAATGCACTAATTCGCTTATGCGACTTCGCCAGCTTGCCTGAATGTCTAACAGCTAAGGTATGAACTTGATGGCCTATTAAATTCTCACCTCTCTTTTCTGTACTTCTCAACTGTTTAACTTGAGTTGATAGTAGATGCTTCTGATCTGTTCTAGCCAACAATGCTTCTTGTCCTCTTAGGTTTAGCCCTTAACCATCTGCAGCTACCCTGTTCATTTTCTATCTCACTGAACCCCTGGCAACCCCAAACTCTGACACATGAACATAAGATATCTTATGGCCTATCATCACTACCCTCGATTCCCTATTGAACTTCCAGCAACCCCCAACAAACTCACTGATGTAGCCATCATTGTATAGCTTCCCTACGGATAACACATTCAATTTGAAGCTAGGGATATACCTGAAGTCTCGAACACTAACTCGGTCCCTTCACCTATCTTCAAACAAACATCTTCAATTCCTTTAACTTTGGAGACATAATGGTCTACAAATGTGTTCCTCTCAATGCAAGCTAGAAACTCTTCAATCCATTCTTCTCCTTTTACAACATTTGTAGTATTGTTCTCCTTCTCGAGATCTTCTTTGAACTTCCTACAAAAGTGTTTAATGTGCCACTTCTTATGGCAGTAATAACATTTCACTTCCCCGCTAAAACTCCCACTATCCCTGTTTTTTCTATGATGCTGCTTCAACCCCGTTTTCTGCCCCTGAAGTAGATGCAGACGGTAATGCCCCAGGCCCAGGATTCGGACCAAGATTCGAAATCCGGATTTGGCTCTAATCGTCCCGACATTCCCCTACCACTCTACCGCGCCACCGTCTAGTTACGAGCTACTTAGAAGAGTGTAAACTATCCCTACAGACCAACATGTCTCCTTCCAGCATGCTTCCTAGTAAAGCAACTAGGAGGTCACATTGCCAAAGATTGCTCCAAGTCAAGCATGCTTAACTTTTGAGTTCTTATGATTAAGTTACCGAAAACGAAGGTGCACCTTGTTAGTATTGCTAGTGACGAATCACTCCTTTTAAGCCTTTCTTGACCATTCTTCCATGATCTCAGGATCCCTCTCATTTAGATGTGGTATCGATTCATTCATGTACCTATCCTCTCTACTCAGATGTCGCATGGAGGGGTACATGTATCAACCGATACCACATCCGAATGAGAAAGATCCTGAGATCATGGAAGAATGGTCTAGAAAAGCTTAAAATAACTGATAGTCAATACCAATACTAACAAGGTGCACATTTCTTTTCGGTTGCTTAATCATAAGAACTCCAAAGCTAAGCGTGTTTGGCTTGGAGCAATATTGGGTTGGGTGACCTCTTAGTTACTTTACTGTTATTCTAAGTAGCTCATAACTAGACGGTATTGCGACTAGGTCATAGGGGAATGTCGAGGCAACTAGGTGCCATATCCGGATTCCGAATTTTGGGCCTAAGGCGTTACAAATGGTAAAATGGTATCAGAGTGAACATCTCTCAGTACGATGTGGTTCGGGGACGAACCAAAGTGAATTCGGATTCTGAATCCTGGGCTTGGGGCATTACAAATGGTAGAATGGTATCAGAGTGAAACCTCTCCCAGTACGATGTGGTTCGAGGACGAACCAAGGCGAAAGCTGGTGGGCATGTGACACCTAAATAGAGAGGATGGGTGCATGAATGAACCCCTACCACATCTGAATGAGAGAGATCATGAGATCAGGAAAGAATGGTCAAGAAAAGCTTAAAAGAACTGATAGTCACTACCTATACTACATAAGTTGCAACTTCCTTTTCGGTAACTCAATCGTAAGAACTCCAAAGTTAAGTGTACTTGACTTAGAGCAATCTTCGGTTGGGTGATCTCCTAGTTGTTTTACTAGGAAGCATGTAAATAAGGAGAAAGCATGTTAAAAGTAGGGATAGTCTATGCTCTTCTAAGTAGCTCAGAACTAGAAGATGTCGTGGCCGGGTCGCAAGGGATGCAGGGGAGTGTCGGGGCGATTAGGGTGAATCCTGGGCTTGAGAACTTACACAGACATTCTCCCTAATTTCCTCATAAATTTTGATGCTCATCCCTTCTAGTTTGTTTAATATATCAGTGAGCTCATTAATGTCAGAGAATTATTTTTGTGTTGGTACAAGATTTCTCATACCTGCTTTGCAAGGCCTTCATCAGTTATTTCGCTGTCGCTTCGTTCACTAGGATGCTAGATAAAGACATCCCTGATGTTTGCAACGGCCTGCTCATCCATCTCACTCCAACCTTTGTCAGTCATCCTTGTTGGTCTCTCCCACAAAGTCTTGTGTATCTTCTTGTAAGTGTGTAAGAAGATCATTTACCTGCATATTCCAAAAGCTGAAATTCTCTTAATTGAACTTCAGAACCCCTTCATAGTAATGGTGTGTTTGATATTTATCGCCCATGACTTTGCAACCCTACAGCTCTAGTACCACTTGTTGGGAAATTAATTGCCTTGAATAATTTACTCTTCCACTGAAATATCAAACACAACCAGAATATGCAAATAAGGAAGAAAAACAACACAACAAAATTATACTGGTTCACCACCAAAGGCTATGTCCAGTCTTCCACTCAGATGTGGGTAATTCACTAATAATGTTAAGGATTTGATTACAATAACTCTTCCGAATAATATCCCCTAGAAGTCCAAACAAAAGCCTCCTAGCTTCTAAGTATTATAAACTCAATAATACTTAGGTATAGGAATGAGACACTCACAAGAATCAAGATACAATACCCCAAACAATGATGATCTTGATCTCCCCAATGTGTGATGCAAATATCCGAGTCTTTGCCTTCATAAGTTGCCCAAACCCTTTGAAAATCGACTGCTAAAACCCCTTTTTCGGCTTAGAAAACCCTAAAACCCAAACTGCAGTATTTATAAACATCGTCACAACGCCATGGCGCTGTCCAAGGCGCCATGGGGCTACGGACGGACGAACTGCCCGCGCATCCCCATCAAGACATTGTCGCGGCGCTGCAGCTTCGGCGCTCCTGGCCTCCAACGCCCCGCTTCACCTGTTTTCATTCCCGCTTCGTCCCCATGCAATCTTGGCTTGATCCCGACTCATCCCTAGCTCGTTCCGACGTCGATTTGGCCCCACTAGTCCCAACACAAACAACACCTCTCTTTTGGCCAATTGCTCTTAGAAGAGAAAAATAGATAAAGTAGAGAAAGTAAAGAATGAGTTGTTTGTTTGGTTAGAGAGGTATTTATAGGATTTGTATATCTTGTAACTTAAAAGAAAAATAAATAAGTTTTTTCTTTAACCTCTCTTTTGGAAGACATAATTTTGTTGTTTAGAAATGTTGAAGTTTAACGTTTTCTCATTTAGAAGTTAAAACTCATACAAATATTAAATATTAAATATTAAAATGTCATAACAATACCCGTCACTCCCTCGATGCCTTTCATGACCCACCAATAGTTGACAGGCTGCTCCTCTCCAAAGAACGGCTTCATGGACTCGTATTCTTCCTCCGTCGAGTGGAGCAACCGCGGGAAATTGCACGTCAAATGCGCCAGCGCATGCAGCCCCACGCCCACCGTGATTCCCACTGCTATGACCTTGTGGAAGTTAAGACTGTCGTTGAAGGGTACGACGACGCCTAATTTGGTCTTGTTCCGGAGCCAGATAATGGGGTTGTTGCAGATGGGGAGCAGAATCAGAGCCATGTTGAACTTCAGTGTCTCGGCTCCTCCTTTGGCAATGCAAATGCAGTAACCCATGACGTTGAACACAGTCTTGTGGCGATACTGGATGAATTTGAAAGCGAATAGTCCGCCCATGATGCCGAGCCAGAGCAACATCACCCAGATCCTCTGCCAATTGTCCTCCACAAAGTCCGGGAACTTGTCATACGCCCTTAGGATGGGGTTGCTCTTGTTGGTGGGCTTCAGCTTCTGGTTCAGCAACTCGCTCAGAACTCGGCTGTCGCTCACTCTCACCGATTGGTACGGGGTTTGCAATAACAGGGTCTCCAGGTTGTTAATCTGCACCGCCACCAACAAATTTAATGATATAGAGAAATTTTCCCAATTTTCCTTTCGGTTTTATTATATGTGGATTTGAAATTACCAGGATGTAGCCAGCATTTTCAGGGTCCAATTCTTCCATGATCAACGCGGCATACTCTCTTGCTTTTATCTGAATTGTGTAAAGCTTGTTTGCATAGGCACTCATCCTGATAATCTACATTGAGTTGATTCAAATTCAAAGTCAAATTCGAACTCGGTTTAATTGCTGAAAAGTGTCAAAAGGTCTATGTCATATGATTAATTAATTGGGTTGGGCGTGCCTCTTGGACTTCTTCTTCCGTGATTCTTCCATCTGAGTCTGTATCCACCCTGTAGTATCAAAAATTCAAATGGGGGGACGATTTAGATTTAGATCTAGATTTAGGATATAATTTTTAATTAATTGATCCGGAAATTAAGAAATAAGTAAATGGTATTTTGGTGGGGTTACATGTCAAAGAAAGTCTAAAGCTTGGAATCGAAGCTGTCGTCGGAGATCTGTTCCCAGAAGTCTTTGAGCTGTGCTTTGTTAATGGAATCGCCGGTAATGTTACGCTTCCGGGCCAGTGTTCGGAATAATTCTCCGGCGACCTTTTTCGATTTTTTGTTCATTCCTGTGACAGTAAATTAGAATTAATTAGAATCAGAGATTAAATTGGAATTGGGAGTTTTGTTGTTACCTATGCAGTCTCCGAACAAGGAGGAGGGGAGAAGGCCGTAGGTGGCGGCGGTGAGTTCATCGAAACGCTTCTCAACAGGGGCCCAACCGGAGCCGGTCTTGGTGGCGATGAACTTGAGGGCCTTAAGGGCGTGGGTGGCGCCGGCAGAGTAGGGCTTGTGAGGCCTCATTTGGGGTCATGGACAAACAGATGAACAAAGTCTGCAGAGAAATGGAAGTCAAATTAGGAAATGTTGGAGTCTGGTTTTGGAAGCAGAAGAAAGAGGATAGAAATGGAAGAAATAAGGAACTCGAAGCTGCTGGGAAGCAGGGTGGAACCCCATCCCACTCTTTGTTTATTTGCATATTCATTTTTTTACTCTTTCGATGATCATTTATTATTTGAAATTTTGAATGCTCTGGGAGAGCATTGTTGACTTCACCGTAACTTTTGGTTTTGGAATAGTCCAACTTCTCTCTTGGGAAGATGGATCTTAC
Source organism: Momordica charantia (assembly GCF_013281855.1). Classification (NCBI taxonomy): domain Eukaryota; kingdom Viridiplantae; phylum Streptophyta; class Magnoliopsida; order Cucurbitales; family Cucurbitaceae; genus Momordica; species Momordica charantia. Next base: position 9,800,258 of record NW_028275163.1, on the reverse strand, counting down.
TTAATTATATGGTTTTTATTTTTATTTTTTATTTTTTATTAAATTACAAATTTAGCCCTTCAATTTATTGAGTTTGTGCCATATTTCTAATAAATTTGAAAATTACTAGTTTCTTTTTAGGGTAGAACAATATGTGAAGGTAGAAATTTTGACAAGTTGAGCTATACAAATTGAATGTATGGTAAATGAGATAATTTGGGTAGTTTAAAAGAATTATTATTATTATTTATTGTTTGGGGGTAAACATACCCGAGACACGTGGAGGACCATTATTAGTGTTGAAGAAACCAAATAAGGATTAATTAGGTCCACCTCGGCTGTGCCGAGGTGGCCGGGTTTGCCGTTATAAAAACTATTGGCACCAAGGTTCGACCTGACTGGGGTCTGATCTGCTCGAAAACCGACAGGTCCGATATGAGAAAAAAGACATATAACCGCCGGTCGTGTGAACTGTCGGATCGACTACCTATAAATAGAGGACTTTATTTCACGCTCAGGTATCGGATCTCACCTCGAACTAAATAAGAAATCCGATCTATACTTACTTGAACGTCGGAGTGCTTACCCTCTTGTGCAGGTCCACTCTAGCATTCAGGTCAGAACCGGAGGCCGGGTTCGAGCTCGATTCGTGTAGAACCGTTGTGCAAATTCCTGCATAAGCATTTGGCGCCGTCTGTGGGATTCCGACATCTTAAGCCATCCCGATCTAGAAAATATACGCAAAAATGGTGCATCCAGCAAACTCTGCCAATACGACAGAACGGAGGGGTGTGAACGCTGATAATGGCACTCAGCGAGACCTCGACACAAGAGTAGTTGAGGATCAGGTCCGAGCAGGGCAAGAGGGAGATCTGCCGCGCAGATCTGCTCGCCATGCGAACCAAGAGTTACCCCCTGCTCATCTGAAACCCTCAAAGGCCAACCGAGGCCGAGGAGAGACCTCAAGAAAGACCTCCCAAAGGGTCAACCAGGCGGCAGACCCTGAAGCTTTGTCTACTCTCCAGCGCGAGTTAGATGATATGCACCATCGATTGCGCACAATGGAAGAAATGTACGCCGAGGCAATGCGTGCTAACCGAAGTGCGTCTCCCTCTAGGGTCCCGGGGGCACCTGGTGAAAAGGGAGCCCCATCCATCCAACCTGGCGACCGCGAGCCCATTCCCAACATTGAAGGAGTGGATTATAGCTTGCGGGACAATGATCTGAGAAAGCATCTCACTGAAAAGAAGAAGAGGGCATCTCGGGAGCCGGAAGACTCTCCTTCCTACTCCGGAGAGTTCTCGAACTCGAACCTAAAGGCTCAGTGGAAATACAAGCCTCTGATGCCAGAAGCTGTGATAACTAGAGAAGAGTTCGACCTGATGAAGCACAAGCTCGATGAACAGGTCGAGGCGCTTAAGGTCAGGTGCGAGAAGAAAGAATGTTCGTTCGACGATGGCGACTTGGGAGAATCGCCATTCACCCCGGACATCCTGGAGGCTCCAATCCCTCCGAAGTTCAAAACTCCCGCGATGAAGCCTTATGATGGGTCTAAGGATCCAAAAGACTATGTTGAGGTCTTCGAGGGCCTCATGCACTTTCAAGCGGCAACAGATGCGATCAAATGCCGCTCCTTCCAGATAGCGCTCACCGGCAGCGCGAGCCTGTGGTACCGGAGACTGCCGGCCAGGTCGATCCGACCTACTCCCAGCTGAGGAAGGAGTTCATCAGTCAGTTCTCCTCTCGGCATTATGAAAGAAAGACAACGACTCACCTTGCCACCATCAGGTTCCAGGAGGAGCAGCTGAAGGTCGTGCACTGCTCCGACGATTCGGCCATGTGCTACTTCCTCACTGGCCTGGCTGATGAGACCTTAACTATAAAACTTGGAGAGGAGGCTCCAACCACCTTCGTCGAAGTATTACAGAAGGCGAAAAAAGTCATTGATGGACAGGAGCTCCTCCGAACCAAAACTGGCCGACCTGAGAAGCGGATCGACCAGAAGAAATTAAGTCAGGAGACGAGGAGGCCTGATGTCAGGTCCAAATATAAGGGACCATCCTCCTCCAGTAGCAGAACAGAGTACCGTAGGTCGGAGAGCGGCCCCACCCGGAGCCGACTTTACGAACGTTATACCCCGACCACCATCCCAATCTCTTAAATACTTACAAATATTGAGGAGAGCGGGATGGAAAAGCTCCTCAAGCGACCTGAAAAGCTCCGAGGGGACCCAGAAAAGTGCAACAGAGATAAATATTGCCGTTTTCATCGTGATCACGGCCATAACACGACAAGCTGCTGGGAGCTGAAGCGCCAGATTGAAGACCTCATTCAAGATGGCTACTTTAAAAAGTTCGTGGGAAAATCGAGGTCTAACTCGGTCGAAAAGAAAGAAGAGAGGAAGCGTTCAAGAACGCCGCCTCGAAGAGAGAACCGACGTGCGGTCATCAACACTATTTTCGGGGGCCCAAGTGGGGGCCAGTCCGGAAATAAAACGAAGGAGCTAGCTCGCGAGGCCAGGCGCGAGGTATGCATCATCAGGGAGCAGAGACCTACTTGCTCCATCACCTTTGGCGATACCGACCTGGAGGGGGTACACTTGCCCCATAACGATGCACTGGTGATCGCCCGTTTGATCGATCATGTTCTGGTCAGAAGAATTTGATAGATGGAGGCGCGTCTGCCAACATCTTGTCCCTCCCAACATATCTTGCCTTGGGTTGGACCAGGCCTTAGTTGAAGAAATTTCCAACACCTTTGGTTGGATTCTCTGGAGAATCGGTCTCCCCTGAAGGGTGTATCGATCTGCCAGTCACGATTGGACATGATGCTACCCAAGTAACGCAGATGGCTGAGTTCGTGGTGATCGACGGCAAGTCGGCCTACAACGCCATCTTCGGGAGACCCATCGTCCACTCATTCCAGGCCGTCCCATCCACACTGCATCACGTCCTGAAGTACTCAACCCCTGATGGAGTGGGCACGGTCCGAGGTGAGCAAAAGACCTCACGAGAATACTATGCATCCGCGCTTAAAGGGTCGTCTGTATGCGCCCTGGAAGAACAGAACAATCGTGGCAAGCTGCAAGGGTCCGAGACAGATCTGCCCAAGAAAGGCAAAAGGCAATTCTCCCCGCCAACAGAAGAGCTCGAGCTTGTTCTTTTACTTAGCCCTGAAAAACAAGTAAGCATAGGAACCAAGCTGGGGGCCACCGACAGGGAAGAACTGATCAATTTCCTCAGGTCTAACTCAGACGTCTTCGCATGGTTTCACGAGGACATGCCTGGCATTGACCCAAAGATCATGGTGCATCGCCTCAACATAGACCCATCATTCCGACCTGTAAAACAGAAAAGAAAACCTGTAAATAAGGAGAGGAGTGATGTAATTGTTGAGGAAGTAAACAAACTCTTAAAAGCTGAATATATACGAGAAATTATGTACCCTGAGTGGCTCTCTAATGTTGTATTAGTTAAAAAATTCAACGGGAAGTGGAGGATGTGCGTGGACTTTACAAATATAAATAAGGCGTGCCCAAAAGATTGCTTCCCCCTTCCAAGGATCGACCAGCTTGTGGACGCGACAGGCGGGCACGAGCTGCTCACCTTCATGGACGCCTACTCCGGATACAACCAAATTAAAATGCACTTGCCAGACCAAGATCACACCGCGTTCATAACAGACCAAGGTCTGTACTGCTACAAGGTGATGCCTTTTGGCCTAAAGAATGCGGGCGCGACCTACCAAAGGATGGTGAACAAAATATTCACCAAGCAGATCGGTCGGAATATGGAAGTGTATGTGGACGACATGCTTGTGAAGAGCAAGCAGTCAAAGTCGCATCTTTCCGATCTGACCGAAGCCTTTGGAATACTACGCAAGTACCAAATGAAGCTCAATCCGACCAAGTGCGCCTTCGGAGTCTCCTCGGGAAAGTTCCTTGGTTTTATGGTAAATAACCGTGGGATTGAGGCTAACCCAGAGAAGATAAAGGCCGTGCTTGAGATGGAGGCGCCCAAGACTCTAAAGCAGCTTCAGTGCCTCAATGGCAGGATTGCAGCCTTGAATAGGTTCGTGTCAAGATCAACGGACAAATGCCTTCTTTTCTTCAAAGTTCTTAGAAAGAAGGGACTGTTTGAATGGACGGAAGAGTGTGAGCAAGCGCTAGGGCAGTTAAAAGACTATCTCTGCTCGGCACCTCTACTCGCAAAGCCATTGCCAGGGGAAAAGCTCCATTTGTACCTAGCGGTATCTGCTAGCGCCGTCAGCTCGGCACTGGTCAAGCAGGAGGGTGCAAGCCAAAACCCCGTTTATTACACTAGTAAAGCCATGACTGAGGCTGAGACCAGATATCCCCAAATGGAGAAGCTGGCCCTCGCATTGGTCACCTCGGTCCGAAGACTTAGGCCGTACTTCCAAGCGCACACGGTCGTAGTACTCACAAACCTGCCCCTGAAGAGTATCTTTCTTAAACCTGAAACATCAGGGCGTCTGATGAAGTGGGCATTAGAGTTGAGCGAGTACAACATCCAGTTCGAGCCCAGAACCGCGTTGAAAGGGCAAGCAGTGGCAGATTTTATCGCAGAGCTCACTCCACCACCTCAGTCGGCCAAGTCCGACCTCCTGTGGACGATCTACGTTGATGGATCTTCTAACGAGAGGGGGTGCGGGGCAGGACACCAGGAGGTGAGCGATTTGAATATGCTCTGCGGTTCAACTTTCGGACGTCAAATAACGAGGCCGAGATATGAAGCACTCCTAGCAGGCCTGCGCGTTGCCAAAGGGCTAGGGGCCAACCACATTAAGGTCTTTAGTGACTCCCAGCTAATCGTGAATCAGATTAAGGAGGAGTACCAAACAAAGGACCCCTGAATGGAAAAATATCTAAGCAAGGTCAGATCGTACCTCGCTCATTTCGGGACTTACGAGGTAAGTCAAGTTCCAAGATCTGAGAACTCTAATGCGGACGCCTTGGCCAAATTGGCATCAGCATATGAGACCGACTTGGCTAGATCGGTCCCGGTCGAGATCTTGGACACTTCTTCAATCTTGGAGCCAGATGTAATGGAGGTAGATACTCCATCACCCACTTGGATGGACTCGATCGTGGAGTTCATCAAAGGAAACCCACCGCAAGATCCGAAGGAGCAAAAGAAGATGGCGCGAAGAGCAGCTCGGTTCACACTCCGAGAAGCAATGTTGTACCGATGTGGCTTCTCCCTGCCTCTCCTTAAATGCGTGACTCCCGAAGAAGGCCTTTACATTCTTAGGGAAGTTCATGAAGGGGGGTGTGGAAACCATTCTGGTGCCAGGTCGTTGTCGGCCAAGGTGGTTCGACAAGGGTACTATTGGCCCAGTGTCGAGCAGGATGCAAAGCAGTTTGTGAAAGCTTGTGACAACTGCCAGCGTTTCGCAAACATTATCCATCAACCTCCCGAACTGCTCACCCCCATCTCGGCCTCATGGCCATTTGCGTAGTGGGGGGTAGACATCATTGGACCTTTTCCTCTGGGCAAAGGACAAACAAAGTTCGCCGTTGTCGCTGTGGACTACTTCACTAAGTGGGCCGAAGCCGAGGCACTATCCCACATCACAGAGTCCAGGGTCACGTCGTTCATATGGACAAACATTGTGTGCCGCTTTGGCATACCAAATGCTATCGTGACAGACAACGGAAAACAGTTTGACAATGCAAAGTTCAAGGACTTTTGTAGAAAGCTGGGTATAAGCCACCTCAGTTCGTCCCCTGCACATCCAAAAGCAAATGGGCAGGTTGAAGCAGTAAACAAGATTATAAAGCGAGAACTCAAGCTAAGGTTGGACTCCAGAAAGGGAAGGTGGGCCGAGGAGCTACCTGAAGTTTTGTGGTCATATCGAACCACCCCAAGAGTGTCAACTGGCGAAACTCCGTTCTCGCTAGCCTTTGGCTCCGAAGCCGTGGTACCAGTAGTGGTCGGCATACCAACAGACAGGGTAGAACAGTACGAGCCAACAAAGAACGAAGAAGAGCTACTCCTTAACCTGGACTTATTGGAAGAAAAAAGGGAAATGGCTCAGCTGCGCTTAGCAGAGTATCAGAACAAAATGGCCAGACATTATAATGCTCGGGTTCGACCTCGAAGCTTCCAGGTTGGACATTTGGTCTTAAGAAAAATTCAGAGTCATGTTGGCACCCTCGACCCAAGTTGGGAGGGACCATTCGAAGTCAAAGGCATAGTCCGACCTGGAACTTATATGCTGGCCGATCTGGAGGGAAAAATGCTTGCGCATCCATGGAACGCGGAGCACCTGAAGCGCTATTACCCCTGAAATGTCAAAATAGTCCTAAAAGGGGCTTGTAAAAATTTTCAAGGGGCGGAACTTTTAATAAATGGAGTGATTTAATTTCATAACTCCGAGTTCGATCAGAAATTAAATGGGGGCTGCGGACTCCCATAAGATTTAAAATTGATCAAATTCGATCCTCAAAACCCACGTGTTCGAGGTACGATGTCAAAATTAATTACGAGCCAAAATTCAATCCTTTGAACGCTTAAGTTAAAGGTGCGATGTTGAAGGTTCAGGAAAGTCAATCCTCCAAACCCACGGGTTCGAGGTGCGATGTGAATATTAACTTTGAATGTACAAGTTAAAGGTGCGACGTAGAAAGTTCAAATTGCACAAGATTATCTTTTGGACTTCCGAGTTCGAGGAGAAATATCAAAAGATTAAGAAAAGAAACTCTCAAATTCAAACCTTAGGAAAGAGGTGCGATGTGAAAAGAGGTATCTCACAATCCTTTAAACTTTTGAGTTAGAGGTGCGAGATGAGTTTGTTCATCCATAAGTTCCGACTTACAAAAGCAAGTTTAAAAAGATTCTTAAAGGGAAAAGCAGTAAAAGAACAGACAAAAATGGAGAAATGGAAGTTTCATTGATTAAAAGGACAGAGCCAAGGCTTATATACCTTGCAGCTCTGCCCAAGTACTTACAAAAGAAATAGAAAGAGAAAATGAAAGAGCCTCAGCTACTTCCGAGGTGGGAGGACAGCTCGCCCTGGGAGCCTAGAAGGTTGACCTCGTGGGATCCACCCTGCTGTGAAAGAGCCTTCTCTTGAGTTGTGCGGACCTCTGTTGGCTCTTGGCTTGGGGCATCCTCTTCCTCCATGTCGGAGTAGTCAGAGTCCAGCTCCCTGACGTACTTGTCCACCAGGTATTGGGGGCCAGGAGTACTATTAGGCCCAGAAGCCCACTTCTCAGAATACTTCTTGAGATCGCCGAGAACGATCTGAAGATGAGGCATGTCGGCAGCAATGCTCTTCATCAGGAACTTGAAGCCGGCGTCGCTGAAGTTCTTGGCAAACCCATCAAAGTCTGGGTGTTGCCTGAATGATTCCTCCAGCAGAGCTCCATTGGAGAGGCGCTCCTTTAGCTCTTTGAGCTCGGCTGTGAGGCGCCCAATAGAAGCATCCTTCTCCTCAAGGACTTGGGCGAGATCGTCCTTCTCCTTCAGAAGTTGGAATTTCTCCTTCTCCAGCCCCTTGGTGATCGCATGGGCTGCTCGGAGGTGGGCCTTGTGCTTCACACCCTCCTTCTTCAGAAGTTCGGCCTTGGCATCCACCTCGGCTCTTAAAACATCCACTTCGCCTTGGGCCTTCAGCAGTTCGCCCTTCAACATGGTGGCAGCCTCCAAGGCAGCAGAGGAGTTCTCCCTCTCCTTTGCTGCCAGAGCCTCCCTTCCATCCAGCTCGGCCTGGACCATGATAGCGGAATGGATGGAAGCGACAAACGCCTGCGAAAGTCAAGGAACACAATGGTTAAGATCAAGCTGTAAATTGAGGAAAAAATAATAGTAAGGGCAGATGCAAAGCAGATCTTACCTCGGCACCGTTGTCAATGGTCCTCTGCAGTACGGACCCAGGATCGCTCACGAACTTGGATGCTCTCCTCAAGTAGCGGTCCAAGCACGTGGCAGAGATGCGGGACACCTGGTCCTTCACCCCTGAGCTTGTCGGCTCCATCCTGAACCGCATTCTCACGTCGGATGTTCCCCCCATCCGAGCTGCGGGGTCATCCACCAGATCAGCATGGCTCATAGGTAGAGTCCCACGAGCCCCAGCCTTCGAGGAGGAGGAAGTCTTCTTTTTCTTTCTTCTTCTCCTCAAAGGAGACTCTCCCCTCACCTCGTTCAGGGGAGATACATCAAGCGCCTCGGACTCCTCCCTTGGCGCTTCTCTTCAGATCGACCCCCAGACAAGTCTAGTTCGATCACGGGGGTGGGAACTGCAGAGGATGGCCCAGAGTTACCCTGAGCCTGAGTCCGTGGCACCGTATGCGTCACTGGTTCAGTGCTCACCACGGTCTTGAGGGCGTGAGCATGGCCCTTGGACTTGCGCTTCACACTTCCAGTGAATCCGCACACCATTGCTGCAAAATAAACAAGCATAAAGTTAGAGATCAAAAGAAAGACAAAATTGAGATTGAGATCGAACACGACTTACCGAGCTCAGAGTTTGGCCTCGAAGCTTCAATTGGACGAACTAAAGGATTGTAGTCCAATAGCCCTGATTCTAGCAGCAGCTTGTCGATGACCAAGGTCCCGATCTTCCGACCCCTTGGGAAGTTGTCTTTGTAGAATTTAAGGGTGTCAAAGGTGGCTTGAGCGAGCTCGGGAATCGGCTTGATCGATACTGCACAAAGTAAACAAAAAGTTCAAGTTAGATATGAATATCAAGAAACTAAAAGAAAAAGAAAGTAAGAAAGACTCCATACCTAGGTTCCCAAACCTAGCAGGCACGTCAAAAAAGGCACGACCTGATTCGTCCTTTGCCAGCCACTCTCCAGAGGCAAAGAACCACTTGCCTACCCATCCTTTGATGGAGGTCGGCCCCTTGACTATACCACTCGCGCCCTTCCTTGCGCACATATAGTACCGACCTGGTTTTTTGGCTATCCTCTTGGCCTCAAAACACCCAAGAAGCTGGTCGACACTTAGCAGCTCGGCCTCATCCTCATCCTGAGCTCGCAACCAAAAAAGAATGGCTAAAGCAAAAATGACACCCCACCCATTGGGGGCCACTTGAGCAGGAGCCAGTCCAGTTCGGTTTAAGAACTTCTGAGCAAAGGGATGAAGGGGAAGTCTGAAGCCATACTCAAACATCTTCAAATAAAGAGTGACCCATCCCTCTGGAGGATTGTCAGCTCTTTCCCCTTCCTCCGGAATCCTAAGGAGGATGTTATTCAGAATGTTAAACCCCCTACGAAGGGGTCCAAGGTAGTGCTCGGGCATCCTAGAAGGGTACTCCAGACCCTGGCCCGAGGTGGAGGTATCGCTATCCTCTTCGTCATCTGAGAACCTAAAGTTCTCTATTTCTTCCAGCTCGGACTCTAACCTACGAGCTAAGACCTCCCCAGAGTCACTTGGCTTGGGGGGCGAACTACTTATTGTCCGACCTACACTACCCAGGCTATCACTACTGGAGGGGGAAGACAAGAAAACTACCATGTTTGAAAGAAGAGTAAGAGCAAGGAAGAGTGACTGACCTAGAGAGAGGGTTCGAGCTGGTTTCAGATCGAACTCCAGAAATTCAGGAAACGTAAGGTTTGACCTGAAGTTTCGGGACTATTTATAGCTGATCGGAAAAACCTCTGCGCCGTACACGTGTAAGCAACGAGCGGCTGGGATCTTCTCGAGATACGCAACAGCGAAACGCTTGCGTGCTCCGACAACCTGGCAGGTCGAAACATCTTCCTCAACAGTCATATTGCTTCTACAAATGGAAAGTCGCCACGTGTCCAAAATAAATTCGAATGAACTTCTCTGTCAGATCGAGATCGAACCTGACAGAGAGGGGGCCAATGTTTGGGGGTAAACATACCCGAGACACGTGGACGACCCTTATTAGTGTTGAAGAAACCAAATAAGGATTGATTAGGTCCACCTCGGCCGTGCCGAGGTGGCCGGGTTTGCCGTTATAAAAACTATCGGCACCAAGGTTCGACCTGACTGGGGTCCAATCTGCTCCGAACCCGACAGGTCCGATATGAGAAAAAAGACATATAACCGCCGGTCGTGTGAACTGTCGGATCGACTACCTATAAATAGAGGACTTTATTTCACGCTCAGGTATCAGATCTCACCTCGAACTAAATAAGGAATTTGATCTATACTGACTTGAACGTCGGAGTGCTTACCCTCTTGTGCAAGTCCACTCTAGCATTCAGATCGGAACCGGAGGCCGGGTTCGAGCTCGATTCGTGTAGAACCGTTGTGCAAATTCTTGCATAAACATTTATTATTATTATTTTGTATGTGAGCTAAAAGATGAAGAAATAGGGCATGCAAAGTTACAAGATTAACCTATATAACCATGCTAAACTTGCTACATTTCTTTCACCGAGACGTTGGAAATTGGTTCATCATCTTGTACAGCTTGACCCTTTCTCTGGCACACTACCATCGAATCTACTAGTCCTCCTCAAAGCCAATGGGATAGAATTTCTTGCGAATTCGAGTTTTCTGCTTCCACATAAAATAGGAAATTAAACGGTCTCTCCAACGCATAAATGGTTGGGAATTCAAGTTTTCATCATCTATGGTAAAATCAAGTCCAGACGATACATTTTGAAATGGAGAAATTTCTACCGAAGCAGGTGCTATACTCATGTAATCTTTAATAATACATAATTAAATGATCACATAAACATGAAAGTGATCAAAATAACAACAAACATCCATTCCATTCAAAGTCAAATAATAAGTTTGAGGATTTATTGGGAACATCATTTTAAATATTAATAACTAAACAAATTTTTAAAGTTAGAAATCTATTAACATAACATGTTCGACAAGTAGATTCGTTCAAGGTAAATTTGTAATTTAACTTTTATACTTTAAGAGAGGGAGAATTTTGAAGTTGAGAGATATTTAATATGCAATTGAAGATCTCGATGCAAATTTGGAAACCACTGCAATAAAAATGGGAAGGACCAACCCTTCTCTTTCCTCCTCCTCTCTTTGGAATTAAATGATCTTTGACTCAAATCCATCCATTTTCATCCACATGAACCTATCCAATCATATGTTTGTTCAGTTCCGTCTACTTATTCTAAACAAACTCATTCGTGTTCTCGTTACTTTGAAATTTACTTTTACATTCTTAAAATCTACCCGCATATTTCTACATCCAAAAGTCATTCAAGTTTGGATTTGATCAGTCAAGGTTGCGATAAAAAAACGGCAAATTCTTGACTCAAACGACTAGATGAAGGATGACCTGCATAAGAGAGAAGGCTTGTGAGGCCTCATTTGGGGTTATGGACAAACAAATGAACAAAGTCTGCAGAGAAATGGAAGTCAAATTAGGAAATGTTGGAGTCTGGTTTTGGAAGCAGAAGAAAGAGGATAGAAATGGAAGAGAGAGGGAGGGGTGCTTACAAAAAACCGAGCTAGAAACTGCTGCGAAGCAGGGTTGACCTCTTCCCACTGTTTGATTATTTGCATATTCATTCTTTTTAATTTGGACGATTTTCTTTTCTTCCTTTTCTCTCTAAGTAAAATTTTTTAAATAAATACATTTTTCCCTTGGGTAGATGGATATTAGTTAATTATATAGTTCTGTACATTTTTTATTGAATTACAAATTTAGCACTTCAATGTGTTAAGTTGGGCCATATCTATAGTAAATTTGAAAATTACTAGGTATTTTTAGAGTACAACAATATGTGAGAGTAGAAATTCAAACATAATTTAACGAGTTGAACTATGCTCAAGTTGACAATAAATTTCATATATGGCAAATGAGATAACTTTGGGTAGATTAAAAGAATTAGTTTTCTTTTTTTCTTTTTTGTAAGTGAGACAAAAAAAAAAGGACGTGAGAACAAAATCAACGTGTATAAACCCGCTAAATTTGCTACAAATCTTGTTTCCCATGTAATTTTTAGATAATGGACAATTAAACTATCACATGAACAGCAAAGTGGTCAAAATGACAACATACATCAATTAAATGTCAAATTATAAGTTTGAAGATTTATTAGGAACAACATTTTAAATATTAAGAACTAACAAATTTTTAAAGTTTAGAAATCCATTAAAATAACACGTTGGATAGGTAGATTTGTTGAGGGTTGAATTTGTAATTTGACTTTTATTATACTTTGAGAGGGACACTCAGGAAGATGAGAGATATTTAATACGCAATTGAAGATGTAGACGAAATTTTGGAAGCAATGCAAGAGAAATGGGAAAGTGAGCCCGTCAACCTAGCCAACCAACCATTCACACCACCCTCTTCCATTCATTTTGGCCCACATCAATTTTACTAAAAAAGTATTGGTAGCTAACTCCGAACATGTAGTTGTGAGTTCAAATCCTCCGCACCACATATTGTATTAAAAAAATCCATTATTTTTCTAATTGCTTTAGAATTTACTTTTACATTATTGAAATCTACATTACACGCTTTTTTACACCCAATAGCCAATATCTCTTCCCAACCATTTCAGGTCTCAAGATCTTTATAATATTTTTTTAATGATTTAATTTTCTACATCTAGAAATGGAAAAAAGATAGTTCTACGAAATGTATATATATAACTGAATTGTGTTAGAGTTGTATTCTTAAAAAAAGTTGTTTTTGAATTTAGATGTTACAAAGTTTGTTTCTACTGTTAAAACATAATTTGGGGAGGCCAATCGAACTGGATGATCTAGATTTGACCTGTTGGATTGCGGATAGGGAACAACAAATTATTGACTCGAATTACCAGATTAAGGATGACCTGCATAAAAAAGAGGACTTAATTGATACCAGTGTGATGTCGGGAAACTTAAGTAAGCAAGAAGCTAAGGAGACCATTGAAGTTTTGGAATTGAGAGGGGGAAGTCGATTATCTCATTTGCTTGGGAACGCCTACCTTTATAGGGGTGCCATTGCTTCTTCTCCAAGCCACTTGGGGAGCTAGCTCATACTTGCCATTATAGTTCCCCGTCAACCATAAGGGGCCACGGTGGTGTCATGGAGTATGTGGGCATTAGGGTGCGACTGTTGTGGCATGCCCGCTATGTGGGTACTGCCTGTGTGGCCCATCAAGGAGGGGGCCAAAACTGCGGTCGTGCCCACTGCATTGGCCGCACACAGACTTGACCCTTTAAGAAGGCGGGGGAGGGGCGGGGGGAGCCACGCTAGTTATATGGGTCGCGCTCTGGTGCAGTCTCTTGGAAAGAGAGAGAGCATGCAACCTTCAAAGAGAAAAAGTGCAGGAGGGGGTGGTTCCTCAAGTAGAGGAGAGAGAGAGTGTGCGGCCTTCCAGAGGAGAGAGTCCCAAAGGGGGACGGTTCCTCGAGTAGAGGATAGGGGGGGGGGCACACCTGGCGGCCCCTCACTCCCACTCCAAAGCCTAGCTCATTGGGTAAAAAAGGCTTCGATGTTTAGAGTGATTTTATTCTCGTGAAGTACAGGGGAGTGATAAAGTGCAACCGCAGATGTGAGATCAAGTATGGCTGGAGGTAGCAGCGAGCATCGGGGTACTGAGACAAAGTCGATGCAACTGTTGAAGGAGTGGGCCGCACTGCCTTATATTCCGCGTGCATACATGTCATGTGCCATATATCCAAACTCAACCGGGCAACTCCTCGCCTTTCTCCCATTTTTCAAATATTTCTTTCGTTGTTTTATTTCAAAATTCATACTCCCTTTTTCACTCCTATTTCTCTCTTACTTCCTTTAATGGTTTTGAATCTTTTCCATTTCGGTTACCCCAAATCTTCTCTGTCTTTTTTCCTTACAACAAAATATCCACTTTCTAAAAAAAATTTATTGCCACCTTCCTTTTTTTTTGTTTCATTTTCAATTATCTCCGTATTCTTTCTTTAGTTTCCCTCCTCCCCTCATTATCATCTTCCTCTTATGGTTTTTTTTAATTCAAAATCTACTCTTCATTTTCTCTTTCACCAACTACCCTTTTCTTTTTTGTTTTATTTCTAGACATTTCATCCTCCCTCACTCTTTTCTCTTCTACTTTTTCATTTTCTTCTTATTTAAACACATTGTACATCTATTTTTTAGAAACACCGTCATCAATTCCCCTTTTTTTTTCCATCTTCTTTTCCTTTTTTAGGAACAAAATATTCACCACCTCCCTGCTCAGCCTCATTTCTTTCTTTTTGCCAAAAATAGAATCTTTTTGTCTTGTTTTTCCAGCATTCCCTTTTCCTTTTTCAAATCAACGGTCGTTTCCTTTTCATTTTTAATATTTGTTTTGCAAGAGTCTTCTTTCCATCTTCTTTCTTTTGCTTTTCAATGCTTCGTTTTCCTTCTCCCTCTTTCTTTTCCCAATTTCCGTACAGTTTTTTTATCATTTGCAAAGAAGCCCTCGATGAACCACCGCTCTTCTCCGTGTCTTTCTTTTTCTGTTTTCTTTTTCTGTAAGGCTTCTTTTTAAAAAATTTTTATTTAGTAATGTCGGAATGGGAGAACAATTTCTAGTTGGGTCCACTATAATCGTTTGAGTTCTTTGACGCTTCAGAGGAGTTGAAGCATATTTTTTCATTTCTCCTCTGTATCAAGAAGGGGGAATAAGATCCCGTGATTTCTTGTAGACCACACTGACAGAACCATATTGGGTGTGTTCCTCAATGACAGATGGACGAGTTGGAGTCACTTTGTGCTCAATATGGAGAGTGCAAGACCAACCCATCACCAGGTGAGGTGGCCTTTTACGCCAAGATGCTACAGTGTGGAGTCAAGTTGCCTTTGCATCCTATTGATCAACATTTTCCAAGTTATTTACATTTGGCTCCAGCCCAATTTGTTGCCAACGGGTTGTCAATATTGTTAGGATTTTACATTGTTTAGAAACGAATGGGTGGGGGTTGTGCTTAGACCCTAACGCTATCGCCTACTTTTTTTTAGTTAAAGGAGACTCCTCCACGGTGGGCTCAATTTCACTACTTGGAGAAGAGGGCTGCAGTGTGGCTTATGGACTCCTTTGTGGGCTCGTCATTTGGCCAAGGAATGGAAGAGGGGTATGTGCAGTGGCCGTCCTCTTACCGGTGAAATAAATATGGCCACAACATCCAAAATCACATGTGGGATTCCCACTATAAAGCGTCCTAGTTCCATAAAGAAGTGGAATCTGAAATGGTTCTTTCTTGAAGGGGATTGATTTCTTAGTGTTGTATGTAGATGATATGCTACTCGTTGGGAATGTTGTAGGTTTTCTAGCTGACATTAAGAAGTGGCTAGTAATTGAATTCCAAATGAAATATCTGGGAGACACTCAGTTTGTTCTAGGGATTCAAATCATAAAGAATCGAAAGAACAAAATGCTAGCCCTGTCTCATACAACTTATATCGACAAAATGCTTGTCAAATATTCGATGTAGAATTCCAAGAAAGGTTTATTACCTTTCAGGTATGGAATCTCTCTGTCTAAGGAACAATAATGTCATAAGACACCTCAAGAAGATGAGGATATGAGACGCATTACCTATGCTTCAACAGTGGGTAGCCTGATGTATGCCATGTTGTGTATTAGGCCTGACATTTGCTATGCAGTAAGGATTCTCAGTATGTATCAATCTAATCCAAGATATGATCACTAGACTACCGTTAAGGGAATCCTCAAGTATCTTAGGAGAACGAGGAACTATATGCTTGTGTATGGCACTAAGGATTCCATCCTTATAGGATAAACTGACTCTAACTTCTAAAGTGATAAGGATTCAAGGAAATCCACTTCGGGATCAGTGTTCGCTATTAATAGAGGAGCTGTAGTATGGCGGAGCATCAAACAAGGATACATTGCAGTTTCCACAATGGAGGTCAAGTATGTTGTCGCTTGTAAGGCAACAAAAGAGACGGTGTGGCTTAAGAAGTTCTTAACTTAACTGATTTAGAAGTTCTTCCAAACATGGCTTTGTCTATAACACTTTACTGTGATAACAGTGGTGATGTGGCAAATTCTAAAGAACTCCGAGGTCACAAAAGAGGCAAGAACATCGAAAGGAAGTATAACTTCATACGAAAAATAGTGCAACGAGGGGACGTGATTGTCACAAAGATCGCTTCGGAGAATAAAATTGCTGATTTACAAAGGCTCTTACAGCTAAAGTGATCGAGGGCCGTTTAGAAAGTCTAGGCCTACGGATATGTACAAATAGTATAGGGCAAGTGTTGTGTCCACACAACCGTGTTGACAACATGTGCAAGTATACACGAAATGTCGATTGTAGCTAGGGGTGTTCAGGGAACCCGACAACCCGACGAACCCAACCCAACCCATAAGGGTTGGGTTGGGTTGCATCTAACATTGGGTTAGGTTGGGTTGGAAAAATCCCAACCCGACCGGGTTGGGTTGGGTCTTGGGTTGACCCTTAAAAATGTCGGGTCAACCCGACCCGACCCGAGTATATACGTTTTTTTTGTTTTGTTTTATATATATATATATATTACTTATAATATAATATTACATATATATAATAAATTAATAATTCTTATTCGTAAAAACTCAATCTCATCCATCCATTCATTTTGAATAGATCTCAACCATCCAATTCTTTTTAGGGTTTCAACCCCTTCCTATTCTTCTCCTTCTCTAACATTTTCATTTCATCTTCCTCTCCCCCATCTCTCTCTACAATCTTCAATCTTCAATCTTCAAGTTCAAGCTTAGTTTGGTCAGTGTAACGAGTAGGACTAACAGAGAGGTCTGATGAGAAGACGGTTTCGCTGCCTCTGTGTCAACTCTTAACTACACTTTGCCATCACCACCTCCTTCTCTTCTCTTCTCCTCTCTTCTCTTCTCCATCTTAACACAGGTGCTTCATTCTTTTTCCTTTCCAGTTTCCAAGTTGTATTACTTATTTTCTTTGGTATACTTTTGTCTTTCCTCATTTTTCCTTCAAACTTTTTCGGCTCCGATTTTCTGCATCGTTTGATCAATAACCCAGAATTTCGGCTGCGACGAAGCAGGTACGATCTCTATAACACGCTACTGGTAACACATAGATTAACTATAACTCTAGCTGCAAATTTCGTTGATCTTTGATCTTTTTGATGATTTTTGTTGGGCGAATTTGTTAATTTTGAAAATATGAGCTCTGCAATTATTGCTTCTGTATTTAAAGAAATTGCTTTCAATTTTTAAGGTTGTACTGTGATTAGCTTGGTTGATATTGGCTGTGTCTGTTTAACTATATCTTCAGCACCATTAGCTTCAATTTTTTCACCTTTCTTATATAAAGATGTGATATGAGAACCTAAAACTTTGAGTTGAATTTTTTCTTTTGTTATTAGTATCTATCTATTGTGGCTGTGAATTTGTGATTTTAATGTATAAAGTTTATTGATTGAGTTGAAAGCTTAACTACAATGCAATGTGAGTGGGTAATAATTTTAATTTAATTATTTTTTGTAGATGAAAAGTAGTAGTGCAAGTGGATGTAATAATGAAAGCCCTTCCCCCAATATTGATATTATTTCTGAGACTGGATCTAAACCACCTTCACCTTCCAATCCTAAGAAGAGACCAAGTAGACCAAGTAAATCTTCGGTGTGGGATCATTTTACAAAAGCGGAAAGGATAGATAGTGATACAGGATCTAGATGCAAGTGCAATTATTGTGATAAAGATTATGCTTGTGACACTACATCTTGTGGAACTAGCACTTTATGGAAGCACTTAAAAAATCAATGTAAAAAGTATCCATATAGGGAGGAAGAAAAATGTCAAACTACTCTAACTTTCCAACTTGCTAAAGATGGCAAAACTGGAAGTAATTTCGTTTCTACAATGTTTAGTCAACAAGCATCTAGAACAGCATGTGCTAAGATGATAATTATAGATGAGTTACCATTCAGATTTGTAGAGAATGAGGGATTCAGATTATTTTGCAGTGTTTCATGTCCTAAGTTTGAACTTCCATCGAGAATAACTGTTGCTAGAGATGTGTATCAACTCTATCTTGAAGAGAAAAAACAGTTAAAATCTCTTTTAGTCAAAACTTCTCAAAGAGTTTGTCTTACAACTGACTCATGGACTTCACTGCAAAATGTTAACTATATGGTACTCACGACACACTTTATTGATTCAGAATGGAACTTGCAAAAAAAATTTTAAACTTCTGTCAAATTGAAAACCATAAGGGGGAGACTGTTGGCAAGGTTATTGAAGGTTGCTTATTGGAATGAGGGATTGATAAAATTTTCACCATAACAGTTGATAATGCAAGTTCTAATGATGTGGCCATTTCTTATATTAAGAAGAGACTCACAAGTTGGAAAACTCTTATCTTAGATGGAGAATTATTACACATGAGGTGTTGTGCTCACATCATAAACTTAATTGTAAATGATGGCCTGAAAGATATGCATGACTCCATTTGTAGTGTTCGTAATGCAGTAAGGTATGTTAGATCATCACCCAAGAGATTGTCAAGATTTAAAAATTGTGTAGAAAAGGAAAAAATCGAGTCTAAAGCTCTTGTTTGTTTAGATGTGGCAACCCGATGGAATTCTACTTATTTGATGCTTGAACATGCTTTGAAATTCGATAAAGCTTTTCAAATATTATTGGAGGAGGAGTTAGATTTTTCTAATTACTTTAGAGCAGATGAACAAGGAAACAAAAAATTGGGGCCACCAACTTCTGATGATTGGAACAATGTGAATGTCTTTGTAAAGTTTTTGAAGGTATTTTATGAAGTCACTACAAAGATAAGTGGTTCTCTATATGTGACTTCTAATTCTTACTTTCATGAACTTTATGGTATTCAAGAACTTTTATTGACTTTGAGTTTGAATGAAGGTTCTATTTTATGTTCCATGGCTTTGGGTATGAAGAAAAAGTTTGACAAGTATTGGGGTTCAATTGAGAAAATGAATAAGTTGATATTTATTGCTATGGTGCTTGATCCTCGCTACAAATTGGATTATGTAGGATTTTGTTTTTCTAATTTCTACGAGGATGCTATAGCTAAGGAGATGCTTGATAGTATCAAGACATGTTTGGTTCATATGCATATGATTTCTACAAATCACATGACAATACTCTTAGTCTTGATACTAAAAGTCATAGTACTGAACCTTCCCAATCAAGTGCTATCATAGATATGGAAATTGGTGGAAATGTTCAAGCGAGTAGTTTTGTAATATCAAGATACAAGAAAAGAAGAGAAGAGAAGAGTTCTTTAGAATTGAAGAATGATGTGGATCGATATTTAACTGACCCTTGTGAGGAACTTAATGACAGTTTTGATGTTTTGGCTTGGTGGAAAAATCATGGCTATAAATATCGAGTTCTATAAAAAATAGCCCAAGATGTTTTGGCAGTTCCAGTATCTACGGTTGCTTCTGAATCAGCATTCAGTACAGGGGGAGGATTCTTGATTCTTTTAGAAGTTCTTTATCTCCTAAAACAATAGAGGCTTTGATATGCACGCAAAATTGGATTTGTGGCAAATCAGTGTTATTAGATCTTCCTCCACAACTCGAAGAATTGGAGACTTGTGATAAAATTGAGACAGGTAACTAATTTATTATCAAATTGTCCTTTATTATTTTCTATATATTTTTTAGATTTTATACTTTCTCTTTTTGATCTCTTTTTTATTTTTTTCCAGAGAGTTCACACTCCTCCACCAACACCATGCATAAATAAATCTCATTTGATCCCTATGATTTCGATGGTAAGTAAAATAATTAAATATTACATTAATGATAAGTGCTTGTCTTTGTTCTTGATATTTCAAAACTAATTGTTATTATTGTATTTGAATTTTCAGGACTAGCATATGGAGTCAACGATCAAAATCTTTTAGCTTGTTTCTCGTTGTGTCAACTATGGCTTGTAATAAAGATTTAAGAATTTAATTTTTCTGTTTGTTTGAATTTGAACTTTAGATAAACTTTGAAGTTTGGATGACTACTATAATGTGTAAGCTTTTAATATTGTTGAATTAGGGCTTACATGTTGGTTTCAATTTGAATTTGGACTTATAAACTTTGGATAATGTAAACTTTTAATATTTGTATTAAATTAGGACTTACATGTTGGTTTCAATTAGGATTTGAATTTGTGTTTAAATTAAGATTTTGATTTTTTTATATTTTTTTGGTCTATGTTATAAACAAAACAAAAATAAATTAATAATTAAAAAAAAAACCGAAAACCCAACCCGACCCAACCCGAATTTTTTGGGTTGGGTTGGGTTGGCTATCAATTGGGGTTGGGTTGGGTTCTACATATGGTCAACCCGAAAATTCGGGTTGGTCCCAAAAAACCCCTTAACCCGACCCAACCCGACCCGTGAACACCCCTAATTGCAGCACGTAACGAGGTCGAATCCGCAGGGACTTTGGATAGTATTTTAAACAGCATTCACAGATACCAAAAGCATAAAATAAAGAAGTATAGAAGGTTTTTCGTGGCTTGAACAAATAAACGTAAAATAAACAAAGCAGTAAACAAAACACAACAGCAGACACACTTTGTAAAGCTGATAACAAGCAGAAGAACCAGCACAGAATATGAAAACGAGGACAATATAGATATGGAAAAGTGGGGGAGATTCACATGCATTCACAGCCTATCAACCTACCATCTAACTGCTAACAAATGCTTGTTAGCTCGACATGGTTCCCTTCCAAGACACTCGAACATGAAAACCCACAACTCCCGTTGCTAAGTTCCTAAACAGTAAAACAAGCTTTAGGCAAGATTAGGGGATCTCATTCCTGAGAATCCACTGTTACTATAGAAAAGTACTAATCCCAAATGAATCAAGTCAGCACCCATAAGCCCTTCCGGGTCAATACAGACACTAGCAAACACGACATGGTGGCCAACAATTTCACGCAAGATTGAAGAAATACAAACAGCTTCATTTAAAAACAAGTAAAGTAGTGAGAGGTTCAGTTTACAGCAGTTACAACATGGGAGACTTCCCCGAAATGGGGTTTAGCTCATAAATGTAGAAGAAATTAAAACGGGTAGAAGAAGGAAACAACCCATCTTAGGGAGACATCAGAAAACGAAGAAGAAGAAGTTGTCAGCTGGAAATTGCAGTAGAATATCCCCCTTCTGTTGTCAGCTTGCTCCCCTAAAAATGGAGATAATTTTCCTCTTGTCTTTTCAGCTTTCAAAATCGTGCTCCTCTTGGGATCTGTGTGTGGCGGCTATGGCGACACACCCCTTTTATATTGGGCTTCAAAATTAGGGCATCCAGCTGAAAATTGTATGGACACGGTAAATCCCGTGTCTAGGCTGTTACTGTGCAGTGAATCAATGCTCTAGCTCTGCTTCGCTCCAGCATTTATCTGCTCTGCCTCAAAATTCCTTCCCACTCTTCTCTGGGTTTTTGCACTTCCTTTTTGCTTAGGCTTTTGCTTCCAAACCTGTGCATTTACACCAGAAATAAGAGCATTTAGCGCAATATTTAGCTACAACATTCAAGACCTGGGGCTTTTAGCTCGGATTCCATTTTTTACTCTTTTCTATGCTAATTGCGCACCAAAACCATCACACTTTGACAATTCCTTATATAAAACTACTCAAATGAAGACTAGAATAACTCGTTTTTGGAGAATTATCATACCTCAAAACTTAAAATCTTGCTTGTCCCTAAGCAATAACATACACTCCTCCTTTTTCACCAATGAAGAGTGTTAGAAACTCGCACTTCAAGCAACCTGCCATATGCCTCAACCCTTCATTTTAAATCAAGAATGCATAGAACTTACATATTCTGCTACGTGCTTTAGCTGGAGCAAAGAAATAAAAGAAGCTCAAGTTTGTTGACACTCTGGAACATGCTATTTTCTGCCCAACTCTAGCTTCCTTCTATTTCCCAACCTGAAGCTTAACTTCTCCTAGAGATTCCTTTCTCAAGCTCCTTTCACTAGCCTAAACCTTTAAACTTTGCACACCACTTGGACTTCTTAACCATGGGCTACTAGGCCTTCTTAATGTTACAACCTCTTTATGCTCTTGATGCGAGCCGCTAGCCCCTCCTTTATTGATGACTTCTTTTTTTTTGGTCTGAATTACAGGATTAGAAAGATTCATGATTCTGTACAATTTCTGATAGAGATGTAGGAACTAAAGGTTCACTCCCCCAAACTTAAGAGGTTGCATTGTCCTCAATGCGACGAAGGACATATAGAATATAAAGCTCTAGCATACCCCTAATGGAACTCTTAGACATGCACAGCGGAAGCTAAGGATCATAATATACTTAATGAAGCAATTTAACTAAAATAAGCATGCTTGAAAAAAGATGAAAGAGGTAAAGAGAAAGAGATTAACTTTATACCTTTGAAGACCTCCATTATAACTTCTTCTCCTAACTCAATGGGACCACCAACGACAAATCCGTGCTATCCTCGGGTTGATGAACACGGTTGTGGGACCGAATTTTGAGTGACAAAGGGAAAACACTAATGGCTAGGAGAAGACAATAGAAATTTGAGTGGAAAAATTATGCACTTATGCAAGGAAGCATTAGCCTTATCCAAGTGATCTTCATCACCTATATAAAGATCAAATGCATGCAAGGACAAGTCTTGCATGTCTTCCACATCAAACTCCACTAGCATATAAAAGGTAGGTGTCATTGCCTTGAAGAAATACTTCAAAAACCACTAGTTAGTGGGATAACTTGATTTTTTAAATAAAACTTTGATAAAACTAATTTTTTATAAAAACAAAAATTGAAATATCAATTTTCTATTAAAACAAAAACCAAGCCAAATCAATATCTCATATTAATTGGTCTTTGACACCTTGATTAATCACATTAATCAAATTACAACTCTTTTTCATGGTTTGAACTTATTTAAAACTAATTTAAATAAGTCATACTCTCCATAATAATTAAATGTCAATTAGATTATATATTATATCTCATATAAAATACAATATTCCCTTCAAAACCGAATTTGAACACTTCAAATTCTTGCTTCACCTAGTTCACCAATTTTATCCTTTATGAGCTAGCATGGAGACCCGTGGACCTACAGATCATGGGCTCCAACGATTCGAGACTAACCGGTCAAACTCTTTAACTCAGTTAATCAACATTCGTTAACTAACAGGACTGTCCACTATAGCCTGTAGATGCACTCCTCTCATTGTAGATATATTTGTGTCCATTCGATATAACCGTCATCGGTAAGTTGATCCTTCACAGGCCGTTCGTAACCTCAGCTAGGTCAAAAAACCGTTTTACCCCTGAGTTACATCTTTTTGCCTTAAGTACCACTATCCCTCTAATGAACAATTGATTTAGGATCAAATCACTAAATCCAATTCCTCTCGAGCCAGTGAGAGGATGGGGCCCCTTGTTCAAGACCCGGGATCAGCCCTTAAGGGAACAACCTCTCTACTATCCCTAAATCGGGTACGAGTGAATTCCGTCTTGCTAATTCTATGTCCCCAGCGATCTACCTAGTCTTATCCCTAAAATGGGAGGTATATTGAGCAGCGCTGATTTGCTTACTCTCACATATGCAGATCAAGGGAGAATCCTGAATAAATAGGAGTTCATAGATGGCTCAGAATTTAGATTAAGTTATTTAGGTCATCGTTAAACGAAATTAATCAGTGTTATCCGTAAACGGTGTTAATACGTAACAATGATTATTTCAAGGTCAGTCTTACACAATCTCATTGTGTAGAACACCCCCGCTCACATGTTTCTACACGAACGAATCAGGATCACTTCGTTTATGACACCTTACAACATTTGTAACAATCATAAAGTGGGCCGTATTCAATAGTGTCTCCAGGAAAAGGTACCCAACTTGATCCATGTACTATAGACTGTTTAGGCTATTTACTTGAACTTGATCCAGTTTATGTCTCCACACAAAGTCCAAATACTCATTATAATAGCCAAGGGTTCCTAGTTTATTGGATTTATTAAAAAAACAAATTCACTTTCATTTAACAACACTTGTCTGAATAACCTCACATTAATGTTCACTGTTTACAAACTACGAGTTTTAGGACACAGTACCCAACAAACTCCCACATGGACTAAAACTCCTAGTGGTTTTGCATCGTGGTTGAGTTAAGTGCGAGAAATGTAAATACAATAAACTAGGGCATCTCATACGCAATTTCACCCACTTGCCTTATTTATTCTAATCGTAGTCCTAAACTCTTTAGATGACTCTAAAAAACACTAGCAGGGAGGGCCTTCGTAAACGGATCAGCAATGTTGTGCTCAGACGCTATTTGTCTTACACTAATGACTCCTCTCTACAAAATTTCTCTGATGAGATGGTATTTGCGTTCAATATGTTTTCCGCGCTTATGGCTTCTCGGTTCTTTGGAGTTCGCCACTGTCCCACTGTTATCGCAATACAAAGTGATGGACAGATGTATGTCTGGAACAACATCTAGATCATTTAGGAACTTTCTAAGCCATACTGCTTCCTTGGCTGCTTCGCATGCAGCAACATATTCTGCTTCCATTGTGGAGTCGGCAATGCAGCTCTACTTTATACTTCTCCACACTACTGCTCCTCCATTAAGAGTGAACACCGATCCCGAAGTAGATCTCCTTGAGTCTATATCAGTCTGAAAATCGAAGTCAGTGTATCCAGTAAGGATTAGATCCTTATTTCCATACACGAGCACATAGTTCCTTGTTCTCCTAAGATACTTGAGGATATTCTTAACAGCAGTCCAATGTGCATAACCGGGATTGGACTGATACCTACTGACTATTCCTACTACAAATCATATGTCTGGTCGGGTGCATAGCATTGCATACATCAAACTCCTTATTGCTGATGCATAGGGAACACGTCTCATATCCTCAATTTCTTGAGGTGTCTTAGGACATTGTTCCTTCGACAGATGTATTCCATATCTGAAAGGTAGAAGACCTCTCTTGGAATCCTGTATCTTATATTTAGACAACACTTTGTCTATATAAGATGTTTGAGACATAGCTAGCGTTCTGTTCTTTCGGTTTCGAACTATTTGGATACCTAGAACATATTGTGCCTATCCAAGATCTTTCATTTGAAATTGGGTTGCTAGCCAATTTTTTATGTCAGTTAAATATCCTACATTATTCCCAATAAGTAGGATGTCATCTACATATAAAACAAGAAATGCTACCGTGGAGTTGATGATCCTTTTGTAAACACAAGGTTCATCAATATTTTGTTCAAAACCGTAAGATTTGACCGCAGCGTCAAATCTCATGTTCCAGGATCTGGATGCTTGTTTTAATCCATAAATGGATTTTTTAAGTTTGCAAACTTTTTGCTCCTGACCCTGTTCTACGAACCGTTCTGGTTAGACCATATATATACTTTCGTCAAGATTACCATTCAGAAAGGCAGTTTTGACATCCATTTGCCAAATTTCATAATCATAAAAAGTGGCAATGGATAAAAGTATCCTAACAGATTTAATCATAGCAACAGGTGAAAAATTTTCTTCATAGTCTATCCCCTCCACTTGGGTGTAACCCTTTGCTACTAATCAGGCTTTATAGGTTTGTACCTTTCTCGAATGGTCTCTTTTACGCTTATAGATCCATTTGCAACCGATATGTCTTATCTCATCTGGTTTGTCTACAAGCTCCCATACTGAATTGAAGTACATAGACTCCATTTCGAAGTCCATGGCTTTGATCCACTGATCTCGATCAACATCATACATTGCCCTTTTATAGGTCAATGGATCCTCTAAGCCATCATCAGGCATGGTGACTTCGGTTTCAATTAAACCCATATAGTGGTCAGACTGTCTCACAACTCTGCCACTACATCGAGACTCTCTCATCTCTTGAGAAGGATGTGACAGACCAGATGTGCTTGGTCTATTATCAACTCTTGTTGATGGACCAGCCTGATCAACAACTCTTGTTGATTTATCTGTAGCATCTTTTGAAATCTCTTCTAATACTAGTTTGCTGCGGGGTTTATGATCTCGTATGTGGTCTTCCTCTAGGAATGTGGCGTTTGTAGATACAACTACCTTTTCATCTTGAGGATCATAAAACAGACCACCTCTCGTTCCTTTAGGGTATCCCACAAAAAGACACAATTTTGAACGACGTTCCAATTTCTTAGGATTTTGTACCAACACGTGTGCTGGCAACCCCAGATTCGAAAATGACGTAAACTAGCTTTACGCCCGGTCCATAACTCATAAGGTGTTTCTGAAACACTTTTAGAGGGAACGTTATTCAAAATGTAAGCTGCAGTCTCTACTGCAAACCCTCAGAACGAGATAGGAACCTAAGCAAAACTCATCATGGATCGAGCCATGTCTAACAATGTTCTGTTTCTTCGTTCAGATACACCGTTCTGCTCTGGCGTTCCTGGTGCAGAGAGTTGTGACTGAATTCCATGTTCTATCATATAGTCTTAAAATCTCAAGTCCATATACTTCCTACCTCGATCTGATCGAAGTGTCTTAATTGTTTTACCTAATTGGTTCTCAACCTCGGTCTTAAACTCCTTGAACTTTTCAAGGGCTTCAGACTTGTGATGTATAAGGTAAATGTAACCGTACTTATAATAATCATCAATAAAGCTGATGAAATATTCATACCCTCCTCGAGCTCTAACATTTATTGGTCCACAAAGGTCTGAATGTACGAGTTCTAAAGGTTATTTGGCTCGATGACCTTTTCCAGTAAAAGATCTCTTTGTCATTTTTCACTCAAGATATGACTCACATGGCGGCAAAGAATCATCTTCTAACTTGCTTAGAAGTCCGCTCTTAACCAATCTTTCAATCCTATTGAGATTAATGTGTCCAAGTCTTAAGTGCCAAAGATAGGTACTTTGAGAAACACGTTGCCTTTTAATTTGAGTTTCAGCTGTTTTAAACATTTCAGTATTATAGACAGCTTCAACTTTGGTTGGTTTTAACTTATATAAGTTGTTTTCTAGGTATGCAGAACATATTTGTACACCTCTTTTCAAAATGAACGCTTCATTAAGATTGAAATTTACGATGTACAAATTTTCTAGCAAACATGAAATAGATATCAAGTTCCTTTTACAGGAAGGTACATAAAGAACATTTTCCAAAAACAGATATCTATTGCCAAAAATCAACTTAATTCCTCCCACTACTTTTGCTGAGATGAGCTCCCCTGATCCAACCCGAAAAGTGACCTCATCTTCTTCAAGCTGCCTCCAGGAACTAGTTTCCTGAAAAGAAGAACAAACATGATTAGTGGCTCCTGAATCTAGTATCCAGGTAGAATCATCATTCTCCACTATACATGTTTCAATGACTAGTAAATCAAATTTATCTTGCTTTTCCTTCTCAGCTCTTTTCTCGGCGAGGTATTTGGGGCAATTTCTTTTCCAGTGCCCATTTTCATTGCAATAGAAACATTTTCCTTTTGCAATTTTTTCCTTGCCTTTTACAGCAGCCGGAGCCTTCCCTTCCCATTGTCCTTCTTCTTCTTCTGAATTCCTTTCTTCTGATAAGAAGGTCCAGATTTACTCCCAGAGGAAGATCCCTTGTGGAATTTCCTTTTTGAGGTAGTAGCAACATTTGCCTCAGCCTCAAAACCTTTGTTTTTCAACAAAGATTCGTAAAGTTGGAGTTCATTCAGAAGGGTTGTCAGGTTGTATTCAATCTTATTCATCATAGCATTCGTTTTGAATTGAAAATAACTCTTCGGAAGAGATTGCATGATGAATCCAACCTGACTTATTTCGTTCATGAATGCGCCGTTCACTTCTGCAATATTGAAGTGAACCATCATGTTCAAAACATGCTCCCTTACGAAAGATCCTTCCTTCATTCTACAGTTGTAAACATACTTAATCGCATCATGCATGATAGATGTTGATGGTTGTCCAAACAAGGCTTGTAGAGAGTCCATGATCTCTCTTGCAGTAGCTAATCTCTCGTGCCTTTTAGACAATACATCTGATATACTGGCTAAAATGTAGACACGAGCTTTTTCATTAGCTTTAACCCATCCATAGGCATCCCGAACTGTTCGGTTTGCATTAGGGGCAGGGGCTGGAGGACACTCCTCCGTTAAAACGAACCTTAGATCGTCAATAACTAGTATTGTGTTTAAATTCGATTTCCATATTCCGTAATTGTCTCCGTTAAGTTTATTGGAAGCTAGCAGTTGTATAATTGAAGTAGACATTGCTGAAAAGTGAACAAAACTATTAGTGAATTGTATAACTCTTAATTTATTTCATCCAATTTTATTTAGCAAGAAATAATGTACCCATTCATTATTACTTTTGCAACGATACTTCAGTGAGTCAGAGTAGCCCCCATCGAAGGGAAGTCGACTACTCCTTCACTGAATCAAGACATTCTTGACTAAATACTAACTCTGGAGTAACTCTTATCTCTATAGTACTTACTTATCGTTAATTTGGTCAAGAACTTACTAACACGTAGCAAGTCTTGTAAGTGTAGACCCGCCATTTTCGAATTACAGAGATCAGAATCAAACAAGCCCTCAAAGGAGAGACAATTGCTGAAAACGGACCTAAGTAACCCTATCCATTTATGGAGTTCACGGTGTTCTGAATCCTATGTTACAACCCTTCGAAGGGATAGACGCTTATAAACACCAAGCAGGTGCAACATAAGAATCTCACGGTGTGACCTAATGGAAGAGACCGTAGGACGTGTTGACACACACCCTTCACCCACTTACTATGAACTACTTCCCCTATTCACCTTGTTATTAACCCATGCAAATACTTTCCGAAGGGAGGTTGCCCAAATAGCAACTCGAAAGCCGAGCATGAATCTCACGGTGTGAACTCTTAGGAACGTGAGAGCTATAAATAATGTATCTCATACACTATTAATCTCCCACTAAAGTGTTCTATTATAAAAAATTGGGTAATTATTAAGCTATATACCGGCTAATTATATACAACCTAAGTCTAGGTGATTTTCCCAGTATAACTCTTATACTAGGATTAACCGACGATGTCTAGGTGATAAACCAATTTTATTACCTCACATCTCTCACGCATGCTCATAAAACTAGGGTTATTGACTCAGATGCTGGTTTGATCTCCAGGTAGGAGGTGTTCCGTAAACCGTCAACTTAATCTTCAATTAAAACATGCATTAAACATGCATAAATAATTGAACAACTACTAAAAATGGTTGAATTTGGCATGCCAAGCACATAAAAACTAAGCTATTACATTAATAAGCTTGAAGTAGCCTTGAACCGCACCCAAACCGCCTTCCAAGGTGCTCGAATTGGCCTCCAAAAGGTGAAATTAAGTGCTGGAAATTCAAAAAACAGCAGCAGTAATGGAAAAGACAGCATGCTTTTGAGCTTGAACCGGCTTCGTTTACAACCTCTGATTAACTTAAAATGACTCAAGTAAATTACAGACTCGATCAAGCACAACAAGACCCAAAACGAGGGCTTAATTACAATAATTAAATAACCAAAAGCAAGCTAAAAGAAGGGATGCCAAAACAGAAACCATTTTAGTACATGCAACAATTCATCTTATGAATTAAACCCCACCAAGCTAAATAAGTGTAAAAAGCATGCTCTGATACCACTTGATGGAACTCTTAGACATGCACAGCGGAAGCTAAGGATCATAATACACTTAATGAAGCAATTTAACTAAAATAAGCATGCTTGAAAAAAGATGAAAGAGGTAAAGAGAAAGAGATTAACTTTATACCTTTGAAGACCTCCATTATAACTTCTTCTCCTAATTCAATGGGACCACCAACGACAAATCCGTGCTATCCTCGGGTTGATGAACACGGTTGTGGGACCGATCTTTGAGTGAAAACAAAGGGAAAACACTAATGGCTAGGAGAAGACAATAGAAATTCGAGTGGAAAAATTCTGCACTTATGCAAGGAAGCATCAGCCTTATCCAAGTGATCTTCATCACCTATATAAAGACCAAATGCATGCAAGGACAAGCCTTGTGATTACGCTTGTTTACATGCGTAAAAAGAAGGTTTTAGATGCTGTTTTTACAATGTTTCAGCTTTGTTTCGGATTTTTCTCGATCGTTTGAGTTCCAATTCATGCAAAATTCATATACTATGGTTTGTGGATGGCTTATATGGTATTTATGACATTTTAGGACCATTTGGGAGTGCAAATTAATCAAAAGAAGCGAAAAGACGAAAAAACACCTCAGGAGGCGCCAGGCGCCTGGGAAGCCTGCAGAAAACAGTTTTTCTTCCAACTTTGCCCTTAATGAAACGCGTCTTCCAATGCGTTTTGGTGGTTCCAACCGATGCATACGTGTAGAAGAAGTGTTCCACTATCAGTTTGAGCACGATTTGGTCAGTCAAAAGAGTTGGAAATGGGTGATTCACCATCGTTTTAGGACCTACCTAACCAATTCTGCACAGCTATAAATTCCAGCAACTTCTCCACCAAATTCATCAAGCCTTGCTTCCTTCTCTTGATCATTTTTAGTGTTTCTTTGTTGCTTTCTAAGTACTTTTGAGTTGCTTTCATTAGTTGCTTTTGGTTTTTAAATCCCGAGTACTTTACATTCTTTTATTGAGCTTTGTTTTGTTTCCATTTGTACTTAGTTATTTACTACTTATTCAAATATATGAAAATCTAGCACTTTGCTTATTCTCTCTTTGCCTTTACTTTATTTTTAGTTAAGAGAGTTGTGTTTTTGGAGGAAAGAGCACGTGACACTCTCCCTTGCTTGAAAGAGAAGGGCAAAGCTCTCAATCCCGATAAAAACTCTCCGTTAGTTAACTTTTGTTTTTCACACATGCATTCCACATTCAACCATTTTACTTGCTGTATTTTCTTCAATATGTCTTTCTAAATTCCCGTCTCTAGCCCGGTTATGGATAGTTAGCCTTTTATGTCTAAAAAGGGTTGCTAAGAAGTAGTGTTTTTACTTTCCATTCATTGCTCAACATGTTTTCCCAAAAAGTTAGGATTTAGAGAAGGCCACTGTAAGTCTTAACAAGTCAATACTGAAAAGGTTGCTTATTTGTATTGTTGAGTGGTTAAACCGAGGAGAGGAGCGCCTTAGACATAAGGGTTCCGCTTAAGTAGCCTAGACATAGGACCTTAACCCGAGGTTGCGACTATTTCCATCCTAAAACTAAGATATATCTCATAATAGACATATTAGGGAATGTCTTAGGACTTTGAACTTGCTTAGACATAAGTAAAGTGAAAAGCGTAGTCGTTAGTTTCTAAAGTAAAATGCATATTATCCTTAGCGTGTCCTTGATTCTTTGTTGGCTAACTTGAAGTAAATCGGGCTAGGTTTTATCATTCTAAGTCCAAATCCCAAATCCAAACCATTATTTGTGACCACTTCCCATTTTACAAGAATCACTCATTCCAACATTCACTATTCTTTAAAACTTTAGAGTTTGGAAATTGTTTAGAAGTCCTTGAGGATCGATACTTGGATACTCCATCCATTTTATATTACTCTGACAGGTGTGCGCTTGCATCTATATAATTGTTACCACGCTTAGCGCGTGCGTTCAGCATAAACATCCCAGTCACCTTGCATGCCTTCCACTTCAAACTCCACTAGCATGTAAAAGATAGGTGTCATTGCTTTGAAGAAAAACTTCAAAAACCACTAGTTAGTGGGAAAAATGCAACTTACTAACTTGATTTTTTAAATAAAACTTTGATAAAACTAATTTTTATAAAATCAAAAATTGAAATATCAATTTTCTATTAAAACAAAAACCAAGCCAAATCAATATCTCATATTAATTGGTCTTTGACACCTAAGCTTGATTAATCACATTAATCAAATTACAACTCTTTTTCATGGTTTGAACTTATTTAAAACTAATTTAAATAAGTCATACTCTCCATAATAATTAAATGTCAATTAGATTATATATTATATCTCATATAAAATACAATATTCCATTAAAAACCGAATTTGAACACTTCAAATTCTTGCTTCACCTAGTTCATCAATTTTATATCCTTTATGAGCTAGCATGGAGACCCGTTGGACCTACAGATCATGAGCTCCAACGATTCGAGACTAACCGGTCAAACTCTTTAACTTAGTTAATCAACATTCGTTAACTAACAGGACTGTCCACTATAGCCTGTAGATGCACTCACCTCACTGTAGATATATTTGTGTCCATTCGATATAACTGTCATCGGTAAGTTGATCCTTCACAGGCCGTTCGTAACCTTAGCTAGGTCAAAAAACCGTTTTACCCCTGAGTTACATCTTTTCTCCTTAAGTACCACTATCCCTCTAATGAGCAATTGATTTAGGATCAAATCACTAAATCCAATTCCTCTCGGGGCAGTGAGAGGATGGGGCCCTTTGTTCAAGACCCGGGATCAGCCCTTAAGGGAACAACCTCTCTACTATCCCTAAATCGGGTAGGAGTGAATTCTGTTTTGCTAATTCTATGTCCCCAGCTATCTACCCAGTCTTATCCCTGAAATGGGAGGCATATTGAGCAGTGCTGATGAGCTTACTCTCACTTATGCAGATCAAGGGAGAATCATGAATAAATAGGAGTTCATAGATGGCTCAGAATTTAGATCAAGTTATTTA
Organism: Momordica charantia; assembly: GCF_013281855.1. Classification (NCBI taxonomy): domain Eukaryota; kingdom Viridiplantae; phylum Streptophyta; class Magnoliopsida; order Cucurbitales; family Cucurbitaceae; genus Momordica; species Momordica charantia. Next base: position 9,767,750 of record NW_028275163.1, on the reverse strand, counting down.
GGTCATCGATAAACGAAATTAATCAGTGTTATCCGTAAACGGTGTTAATACGTAACAGTGATTATTTCAGGGTCAATCTTACACAATCTCATTGTGTAGAACACCCCCGCTCACATGTTTCTACACGAACGAATCAAGATCACTTCGTTTATGATACCTTACAACATTTGTAACAATCATAAAGTGGGTCGTATTCAATAGTGTCTCCAAGAAAAGGTACCCAACTTGATCCATGTACTATAGACTGTTTAGGCTATTTACTTGAACTTGATCCAGTTTATGTCTCCACATAAAGTCCAAGTACTCATTATAATAGCCAAGGGTTCGTAGGTTATTGGATTTATTAAAAAAACAAATTCACTTTCATTTAACAACACTTGTCTGAATAACCTCACATTAATGTTCAATGTTTACAAACTACGAGTTTTAGGACAGAGTACCCAACAAACCCTAAACTTAAAGTGAAAGTACAATGATAAATACAAAGATGGTCGCTATCAAGATATAGACATGAGTGTGTAGGGTTAGTGCTATCATATAAGGGGATCTAAAAGAAGAGGCCTAGGCTAGCTATACAAAGATAAGGGTTGGCTTTGGATAGAGAGCTATTGAAATCCCCACCTAGGGTAAGCGCTACCTGGGGCCAGTACTACGAGAGGGATGCTAGGGCATGGCCAGGCAAACATGAACTAGAAAATGAACAAAAGAGAGCTAACGACACGAAAATGCTCCAACATCAACAGGGAAAACTGCGCGCGCAACAGCTCTAGCATTAAGACGATACATACGGGGCAAGACAAAAGACAGATGCTGAGAACACAAGAATGCTAACAACTACTCCATTGATTTCAACAAAAAGGGGGGGGGGGTCACATACTGATTAAAAAAAAAAAACTACTTTAAGGAAAACTTAAAAACATAATTGAAATGAAGAAAGCAATAAAGTGCAAAATTTAAATGCTAACTAGAAACATAAAAAACACCGGGGGAGGGTTGATTTTTAAAGTAAAAAGGAAGGGCAGTTCCTTTCTACAGGTCAAGCTGAGCTCTCTTCTAAGCTCTCGTATTCCTCTGAAGAGTCGCCCGCGAGCTGATCTTCCTCTTCAGAGCTGCTGGATTGCTCCAGTATCTTCAATCCAGCAGGGGGGCAGTAGATGTCAAAGGGCTGCCGCTTTCAATCGCTCCAACGCTTCCATGATTCACGCATCTCGTTTCTTTGCCTGAATAGCAAAGATTGATTGCGCCTCCTCCATGGGCGTGAGCTGCTTCTAGAGTTTTCCGAGTTGAGCCATCATTTCATTGATGGTTGTACCAGGCTGCTCCACGACGCATAGGGTCCTGTAGCATTAGATGCTCCAACGTATGCTTGTTGATCACCAATTTGTCTTTAATGGGCTCCTCGTCATCAAGGACGGGGACATCTCTACGGAGGTAGAGCTTGGTGATGAGGCTTGGGAAAAATAAACGGCCGGATCTCTTTGCTGCACAATGGGCGATCTCCTGTGAATGAGTTGGCCAACGTCAATAGAGCGCCGCTCCAGAATGCAAGCCAACAGAAGGACCCTGTCCTTTATGACAGACGAATCATGCATTGTTGGCATGATTCGGCTCTTAACAAAGTAGAGCCAGACGTTTGCTTCAGCAGTGAGCTGACCAGATTTTAAGGAGCGGGTGCCTTTTTCTGTGATCTGCCATTACGCGCCTTCTATCCCTACTAACTGCAGTGATGGGATGTGAATCCCGGAGCGGAAGCGAATCATCGTTCATGATTTTTTTAGAAAACAAAAACAAAGGTGTGAAGAAGAAAATACAGGGGAAACTCACATTTGAAGAACTTTTCTTCAACAATTTCCACCCGAACACCACCAAACGATCTTCCGTGCTATCCTCTTGGGTCTCGAGATCGCGCTTGGGGGAGCAATTCGTTTGGAATCACAGGGAGAATTCAGAGAGAGAGCTTGACTGAGAGAGAGTTTTTTCTTGCAGGGGAAGAAGAACTATACAGAACTATTCTGTACAGTTTAACCAAATGTGACGTGGGGTAACTCCCCACGTCACAACTTCCCACTCCCCTGCGAAATTGCAGGGGAGTTTTTAATTAATAATTAATAATTAATTACTAATAAATTTAATTGAATTATTAAATATTAATCTAATTAATAATTAATTAATTAAATCTAATATTAATTAAATAAATAATTAACAATTAATTATTTAAAATTTAATTAAATATCACATATTTATTTAAACCCATATATTTGAATCTTATTCAAATGCATCTCTCTCGTATAACTTATAGTCGTAATGTAAATCTTACTCACATTATTTTTAACCTATAGTTTTAATATCAATCTTATTCATATTAATTTTATTGGAATCTCATTCAAATAATTTCTCTTATAATATATAGTTTTAATTTAGAATTAACTATATATTATAATGTATCAATATACATATAATCCCTTAAGTAATTTGAACAGTTCAAATTCTTCCAAAACCTTGATCCTCGTTTTACCCGTTGTGAGCTAGCAAGGGGACCTAATAGACCTACAGATCAGAAGCTCCAACGATACGAGATTAATCTGTCAAATTCATTGACTAAGTTAATCAAAATTCGTTAACTACGGGTCACTCCACTAAAGACCCGCAGTTGCACTTTTCTCATTGCAGAATGTTTTCGTTTTCGTGTCCATGGATATACGACCATTAATGACAAGTCAATCCTTCACAAGTGCTCATAACTCAAGTTGGGTCAAATTACCGTTTTATCCTTGAGTTACATCTTACTCCTTAAATACCACTGCTCCTCTAATGATAAACCCGGTTATGGTCCGACCAATAACCGGAAGTCTCTCTCCTAAAGTCGGGGAGGAGTGAATTCCATCTTGTGAAGTTATGTTCCCAGCTCTACACTCGGTCTCGTGTCAAAATGGTAGGAATATTGAGTCGGCAACTTGGGCCACTCTCACCCATACAGATCAAAGGACGAGCCCTCACGGGCAGGAGTCCATAACTCACTCAGGATTGAGAATGAGTTGTTTGGTCATCCTATGAAATAGCAATCTATTAGTCAACGACGTTACATCTAAAGATTGTCTATTTCGCAGTCCGGTGTTATACAAACTCATTGTATAGGATACCCCCACTTGCATATCTCTACACGAACGACTTGGATCGAGTCGTCTGTACCATTTACAAAGTGGGTCGTATCCATAGTGTTACCAGGATAAGCTACGCAGCCTTATCCATATACTATAGACCCTTTAGGTTATTCATGGGACGTTATCCACTTGTATATCAGGAGTATATCAAATATATACCTCGTATATCAGGGGTATATCAAATATATACCTAGTATATCAAATATATACCCAATATATATACTGTCCCGGTTACATGAAAATAACGTTGGATGTTTAGTTTATTGGATTTTGGACAATGCAATGCTATGAATTCAACAACAAATTTATTGAATTAAAACTTTATTGAATATACATTTGTTTTTACATAAATACAAACTACGAGTTTAGGGCAACACACCCAACAAACTGCAGGGCGTGGTCAAGCTCTCTGATGTGGGGCTGCTAGATAAGCTGATTAAAGTTGGCCTGCAGGTTGTTTGGGAGCTTGAGGACCTTATTTGTAACGCCCCAAGAATTTCACCATTTCCAAACAGGGACCGTTACTAAGACTACCTAAAATTTTCACATAAACAAGAGAATTGTCTTCACAACAATACTAAGCAATAAAGCTACCACGCTTCTTCTGCGCTACTCTGATTTTCAACACTCACAAGAGTTTGAACAATTAGAACGACACCACTAAAGATTTAAGAGAAACTCGCATCCTACACAGATAAACCATTAAATACCGACTTCACATCAACCAAACCCTTCAAGGAAACCTCTACTAACTATAAACCATCCACTAAATGAATATTAACATCTCGAATGACAATGAAGCAAAAACTTATTCAAGTATGATCAACTTAAACAAATGTATTCATAAATATCCTAAGTAGGTTACAATCCCGTAGTTCAAGAAGCTAACACAATTAATGCTCTAAAAAGAATAATGAATCGACAACCTTACAACATCTTTTAGACCATAAAACTAAACAAGACCAACTGCTAACAACTCAACTACACGATTAAATAGCCTCAACTATCCTAACTTAAAGAAATTAATTGCACGCAACATAGCTAATGGTCTTTCCGATCAAGCCTCCTCCTCGCCATCACCATCCCAAGAGCTAGCTCGATACCTGTAAACTGGAGGGGAAAAAGAGGGATGAGTACAACCACAGTACTCAGTAAGCAGCCCTTATCTGAAGGGTCACGCACAAACGGCATACTTATCGAGGTACAACGTGTCATGCTTATTAAAGAATCAACATATCATGCTTATCACAACTCTCGAGCTTTGAATAAATAGAAACATATCACAAGAAGCAGTTTATGCAAATGTTTAACTCTACATGTACTGTACCTGTCAAACTCATCCTTACACATTAACTACCAACCTCTAGTCTCCCTAACATTTCAAGTACCTCTACGCTTATCACAGCTATCCCAGCCTTCCACAGTTAACTCCTTCGAGTAGAGTCGGCCCCTGACCATTTATACCCAGAGCCCCGACACTGCTGCATCGGCCCTCGACCATTTATACCCGAGGCCCCGATGACTTTACCATCTATTGGCACTTGACCATTTTTACCCAAGGCCCCAATAGCTTTCCTTCCAAAGAACTCCTCGTATCGACCCTCAACCGTTTTTACCCGAGGCCCCGATAACTTCACCATCTATTGGCCCTTGACCATTTTTACCCAAAGCCCCAATAGTCTTCCTTCCAAAGGACTCATCGTATCGACCCTCGACCATTTTTACCCGAGGCCCGATACTCCATTAGTGACATATCAGCCCCCAACCATTTATACCCGAGGCCCTGACACTCACTCATTCATTTCCTCCAAGAATCCAACTCTCACCAGAGTCTTACTATCTACTTTCTTAAGCCACTACCCCTGCATCTTCCAACTCACAAATACAATTCAGCATGCTTCCACAGCATATACAACATTCTAATAATGAAATGATAAAACCAATCATGCTCTCTCAATATAAGTTTTCTTAACAACGGCTCCACAATGGGTTTCGTCGCAACAAAGCATAACCAAACAAATTTTAAAACCATTGGAGTCCGACATAGTTCACCCAAAACACTTAATATCCAGCATCAATATTCATTAAGCATTACTAAGTATAATAACACGCAAGGCACACCGAACAACTCATGCATATTCAGACAACAAACATTTCCTCAGCACTACTCAGCAGTTTAGCAAAGCAGAAACCTCACCATTTTCACCGACATATATTCCAACACTACTCCAAGTATACCGAATATCACAATGAGAGTTATTTAGCACAATGACGTAACAAAATTAATATTAAACGCCACAAAACCGGCACATTAGAGTCCATTTAACATACATTAATGCACGCACACGCCCCTTGTCTACTTACTTTGTTATGTCTCAAAACTCTCACAAGAGTTCTACTTGCTACTACGCCAAGCCTCATGCATCAACGATCTCATAACAGTCCAACATGCGATACTCCAAAATGATCATATATAAAGACCAATCAATTTAAAATAGTCCAGTATGATCCAACAGCTCCAACAGGCTTCGTTCACAGAAAGGCACAACCAACAAATTAACCAAAATATAATTGATAGATACCCAGCATACATCAAACATAATTGATTTCTCATAAGTATCCAATATGCTTCCGAAACAACAGATTATAGTACCGGTATACAAATTTCATCATGAAAACCAATTAGAACATTACAACTATTCAATCATAGTCATCCAAGATTACTTGGCTACAATTTATTCACACAACCACATAATTTTCCCAAGATATATCAACCGCTTTATCAACAATGACGTTTACTAAATGATATCAACGACAAGCAACATGCAAATATCACACATGGGCACACGAGCAAACAACCATAACATATCAACACACAACAACCAATCCCTCCAGTAAGAAACTACTTACACAGGGTCCCAAACTGCTACTAAGCTCGTCGAAGGGTTCCTAAATCCAAAAGCATCCAAACTCGATTAGAGTTCATACTAGAAACACTTAAGTTGGATCGAAACTAAGTTTAGGTGATTCGTTACCTAAAACTCCCCCTAAAACCTCTTGGGTTAGCAGTGGGTCGATGCCGAGGATGTTCAAGTTCCCAAGGCCAAAGGCTTGTTGGTCCGACGCCAAAAGGCGATGAGTAACGCTGATTTGGGTCCGATTTGAGGTTGGTCAGCGCCGAACCAATGCCGAATATAGTGGGTATCACAAATCAACTTCGCACACGGGTGGGTATCACGTATCAGGCTTCGTTTGGGTTTGGGTCAACGTCGAACGTCACTGGAAGGCCGGAAAACGTCACCAAATTCGCTGGGCTTGGCGAATTCGGACTGCTCGTGCCTGTCGAGGCCAGAGAACGAACCAAAAATTCTCTATCTGTCGTGCACTGCCGTGGATAGTCGCTGGATTGAAGAGACCGATGCGATTCCGAGCGTAGCTAGCCGTGGGATGTTGCCGAACAGCAGAGCCACCGCGAATGTAGCACACTGGAGTCGCCGCCGCTGCTATAGAGCTGCCGGAGTCGCCGTGAAATCGTGCAGAAAACACCGGCGGCTCGCTGGTTTTCGTTGCAAACCACGCCAAAGAAAGCCGCTACCTGCTGCCACAACTCGACGGTCGCCGAGGGGACGCCAGTGATGGAATCGCGAAGGCTGCGCTGCTGCTGTGATGCCGCGCCACCCTGGCTCGTCGTCGGAGAAACTCGCTGCCGGCGTTCGCTGCTTCGCCAAAGAACAAGAAGAAGAAAGGGGTTGACGGCTAGAGGGGAAGAAGAGGAGAAAGAGAGGGCCAACTAGGGTTTTCTTTTGTTTATTTTATTTATTTTGTATTTAAACCAAAAAGCCCACATTCCCAATTTTTTTTAAAGAATCCTCTTAATTAGTTTTAAAAATGAAAAGGCCAACTCCCAACTCTAAGGGAAAGCCCATGGACTAGAGGAAACTAGAATTCTATTTTCAAATAGTTCTAACGGCCCAAAACAAGAAACCTGAAATAAAATAGCTAACTTAAACTCTAATAGCCAAGAATAATAATCCAAGAATTAAAGTTATCAGCTTAGGGAAATATCCGAAGACACTATTTATCTCTTAAAATAAACGAGTCAGAGAACGCGGGGCGTTACATTATTGATTCGCTCGGGCGTCCAATCTATTTCGACCCCTCGTACCACTGTGCATCCCACTCTGTCTGCATCGTAGTTGGCGTAAAACTCCTGCACCAACTCCAGTAGCACCAGCGTAGGGGGAGCATTGTGCTCCCACTTCTGATTTGCTACTCCCTATTTGACAATCTAGGGCATATCGGCCACTACAAAGCCCTTCTCATGGTAGAGATCTCTACTCTTAATGGCTTTGTAGCTAGCCTTGGCTGCCGGGTCCACGAACCTCTGGAAAGACGCCTGGCCAGGAGGTATGATGTTGATACGCTTTGCTGAACTCAATGTTTGTGGTACCTGCAAAATAGAGGAGCCGCTAATGCGCCGTTTCCCCTTAGATGAGGAAACGATCTTTACCAATTTCGATTTAGATGGTGGTGGCGATTTTAGGGCTTTGGCTGTTTGGTCGGGCTAGGGTTGGGCAATGAAGGGGACGGGCGTTTTGTCTTTCGAGTTCTGGAGGCGGGACCGTCAGTGGGTGTGGGCTTGAGGAGCACCGAAGGGTGGATTTCTTCAACTATTATCGGGGTATGGGAGGCAGTGATGGGTGTAGGGATATCTGGAGGTTGGGGGATAGGCGATTGGGTAGGTGGTTGGGTGTTGGTTGGTGGCGAGGTGCTGACGATTGAGTGGGAGGCCATAGGAGTGGCGGGGCTGAGGGGTGGGTTTTCTACAGTGGGGAAGAGGGTTGTGCTTCAGGCGAGGCGAACGAGAGGGAAACGGCCAGGCCTGGGATACTCACATGAGGACTGGAGACAGGCGGATGCGATGGCAGGAGCTCTGGCCCTTCTTGGGTGTTTTTCGAAGCGTCTGGCGACGGAATTTCCGTCATAGCTTTGCGGAACTCACCGCTCGACTCTTCACTGGCCGAAAGCTCGAGTGCGGCAGCTTTCTTTAGATTAGCTCTATGCTTAATGCGAGGCATGGTTGTTGCTAGGGTTTTTGGGTTTTCTGAGAAAAAGGGAGACGAAGTTTTGGGATGTTTATGAGGGAGAGAAAAGATGGTTTTGGGCAGAGTGAGGGAAGGTAGTGGGGAATCGTGGCCTTTAAAAGGAAAGTAAAAGAAACGGAATTTGAATTCACCCAAAAAGAAATAAAAATCCCAATTCAAAATTTCCTTCCCAAATCAAAAGAGATTTTACCAAATCGTCATAATTAATTCCCCTTCCCCATATATCGGAAACGACAAACCTCTCTCTTGTAATGGTGTAGCCGTTTTTTTCCCTTTAATTAGCCTCTCTACATGCCAGCCACACTGTTGCACTGCCACCTGCTTTCTCCCTACGTCATCAACAACTCCTCATTGCTGCTGCCGCCATCCTTTAATTACCAACTGCTCATATTGACTTCAACCTTATCCCTAAACCTAAAAAAAAATGAAATTAACTTATGAATATGAAATGAGAAAAACTTAAACTATGCTAAGCGGAATTGAAATTATGGGAGCATGACGAGGATTTAGCATTGACTTCTGCTCATTTATTCCTCTATTGAATCTGTTTAGTCTGTCGCGAAATGGTGGGCCTCAGCATCGCGCACCACGCTTCCTCCATAAAAATGCTTCAGCCTTTGGCCGTTTACCGTAAATTCCCTCCCTGAGTCGATCTCTTGCATTCTGATGGCTTCATAAGGGTACACATGCGATACTAAAAATGGTCCAGACCATCTCGATTTGAGCTTCCCTGGGAAAAGTTTTAGCCGTGAGTTGTATAGCAAAACTTGTGGTCCTTTTTTGAATTATCACGGCTCGATTCGTGCATCGTACCCGTCTTTTGTTTTCTTCTTATATATTTTGGCATTGTCATACGCATCTCTCCGAAACTCTTCCAACTCTAGTAGTTGCAAACGCCTCAGTTCTCCTGCTGCGGCATAATCCAGATTCAGCTTCTTTATGGCCCAGCATGCCTTATGCTACTGCTCTAACAACAGGTGACATGGTTTTCCAAAAACTAATTTGTACGGAGATGTTCCAAAGGGTGTTTTGAATGTAGTGTGATAGGCCCATAAGGCATCATCCAACTTCATTGACCAGTCTTTTCTATTTGTGCTCACAACCTTCTCTAAGATGCTTTTGATTTCCCTGTTGGATACTTCAGCTTGCCCATTCGATTAGGTATGGTAAGCTATAGACACACTTTATGTCTGATATTGTACTTAGCAAGAAGAGAGGCTACAACTTTGTTGATGAAGTGGGAGCCTTCATCACTGATCACAGCTCTAGGGGTGCCGAACCTTGTAAATATATGCTTGTGCAAAAATTTGGCGACCAGTTTGGCATCACTGCTGGTACACACCACTACCTCGACCCATTTAGATACATAGTCAACTGCTAACAGAATGAACAAGTGTCCATTTGATGGAGGGAAGCGTCCCATGAAATCCATGCCCCAGACATCGAAAAGCTTCACCTCTAAGATGTATGTGAGAGGCATTTCCGATCTCTTGGAGATGTTTCCAACCCTCTGGCATTCGTTACAGTGTTGTACCAAAGCGTAGGCATCTTTGAAAATAGTCGGCCAAAAGTACCCACTCTGGAAAACTTTTGCCGATGTCCTCTGCCCTTCAAAGTGCCCCCCATATGGTGCAGAATGGCATTTGGTTAGCACCTGCAGTGCTTCAGCATTGGCGACACATTTTCTGATCATTTTGTCTTGACATACTTTATAGGGAAATGGGTCGTCCCATAGATAAAATTTGCAATCATGTAGAAACTTCTTGAGCTGTTGCTTGTTCATGTCAGCTGGCAATACTTCACTAGCTATGTAGTTAGCTAGATCGGCAAACCATGGCTCTTCTTCCTCAATCAGGGCTTCAATCGCCAATACTTACTCATCTGGAAATGTTCCTCTTATCTCTGATTCGTCCCTTAAGGTTCCTAGGTCCGTCAATCTGAACAAGGGGTTCGCAACTAAATTTTTCGTTCCTTTCTTGTCCTTCATTTCTATATCGAACTCTTGTAACAACAAAATTCAGTGAATTAACTCCAGCTTAGCATCCTTCTTGGTGAGCAGATATTTTAACGCTACATAATCTGTATAAACAGTCACCTTGGATCCCACTAGATATGCTCTGAACTTCTCAATGGCCAACACCACTGCTAATAGCTCTTTTTCTGTGGTGGTGTAGTTGATCTGCGCCTCTATCAAAGTTTTGCTGGCGTAATATATCGAATGCAGCAACTTTTCTTTTTGTTGAGCAAGGACTGCTCCCACAGCATAGTCGCTGGCATCACACATGAGTTCAAAAGGGTTTGTCAAATCTAGTGCTGTTATTATTAGAGCATGGGTGAGAGCATGTTTAAGTGTTTCGAACACCTGTAAAGAGTCACATGTGAAGTTAAATTCCTTGTCATTTTCAAGTAAAGAACAAAGAGGTTTAGAGATTTTCGAAAAATCCTTTATAAATCTGCGATAAAAACCGACATGCTCCAGGAAGCTTCGGATGCCCTTGACATTCACAGGTTGGGCAGTTTCTCTATTGCCTCTATCTTTGCCTTGTCTACTTCTATGCCATTGCTGGAGACTCTGTGCCCTAGAACAATTCCCTCCTGCACCATGAAATGAATTTCTCCCAATTCAATACCAGGTTAGTCTCTTCGCATCTTTGCAGCACCTTCTTCAGATTATCTAGGCACTCGACAAATGACTTTCCAAAGACTAAAAATTCATCCATGAACACCTCAACCACTGATTCTACCAAGTCAGAAAAGATGGCCATTATGCACCTTTGAAATGTTGTTGGGGCATTGCAGAGCCCAAAGAGCATTCATCTGAAAGTGAACGTTCCGTAAGGACAGGTGAATGTCTTCTTTTGCTGATCTTGTGGGGCTATCATAATCTAATTATATCCGCTGTACCCATTTAGAAAGCAGTAGTATTCATGGCCTGCAAGTCTATCTAGCATCTGGTCGATGAAGGGAAAAGGAAAATGATCTTTCTTGGTGGCTTTATTTAGTTTGTTGTAATCCATACATATATGCCATCCTGTCACTGTCCTTGTGGGTAGCAACTCATTCTTCGCATTCTCTACCACAGTCATGCCCCCTTTCTTAGGTACACACTGCACTGGGCTTACCGATTCACTGTCAGAAATGGGGTATATAATGCCTGCATCCAGCCATTTAATAATCTCCTTCTAACTACTTCATTCATTGCTGGATTAAGCCTACGTTGGGGCTTTATGAAGTTCTTGCACGCGTCTTCCAACACGATCTTGTGCATACACAAACTAGGGCTTATTCCCCTAATGTCGCAATAGTCCATCCAATGGCCTTCTTATGGGCTTTTAACACGCCAGCAACATCTGCTTCTTCTCTATGGCTAAGTCTACTGCTATTATGATTGGCACCGACGAAACCAAGTAAGCATATTTGAGGTGTTGGGGCAATGCTTTAAGCTCGAGCAACGGTGGTTCTTCTACGGACGAGTTCAGAAATTTATACTCATGATTCGCCATGTCCAGAGATTCGCGTATGCTTTTGGCTGATCTTTCGCTGCTATTTAAGTAAATAACCTCTTGGTCTTCCTCTATGTTCTCAAGGTCGCTTCCAGAGTCGACCACTTCTAGATGCTCTAGCATGACTTCTGCTTCCATTTCTTCCATTAATGCCTCATCCAGGATTTTTATCACAGAACAATCTTTTGATTCAGGTGGAAATTTCATAGAGTCGTATACAGAAAATTTCACTTATTGATCTTGAACTCGCATCGTCAGCTCTCCTTTGTGAACGTCTACCAGCGCTCTCCCTATCGCAAGAAATGGCCTCCCAAGGATGATAGGGACCTCCTTATCTGCATCATAATCCAAGATAATAAAGTCAGCAGGGAAAATAAATTTATCAACTTGTACCAAGATGTCTTCAATTTTTCCTTTCGGATGCGTGATAGACCGGTCCGCAAAATGCAATGTCTCCGTCGTGGGCCTCGCTTCTCCTATACCCAACTTGTTATAGATAAATAAAGGCATGAGGTTGATGCTGGCACCCAGATCACACAATGTAAGCCCTATTTGCTGTCTTCCAACGGAAACGGGTATAGTGAAACTTCCAGGGTCCTTCATCTTTGCTAGAATTTTGCTTGTGAGGATATTGCTGCAAGCCTTAGTCATCGCTATGGTCTCATACTCTCCCAGCTTCCTCTTTTTAGTGAGAATCTTCTTTAGGAATCTTACGTAATTCGACATTTGTTCTAGAGCTTCCACCAAAGGTATGTTAACATGTAGTTACTTCAGCACATCTAGGAACTTTTTAAACTGAACGTTTTGCTCTTTCTTCTGCAACCGCTTAGGATATGGCAGTGCCGGCCTATATTCTGCTGGAGCATCTGCATGCTCTGTCTGCTTTCTTTTTTCAGGCATTCTAATCTGTGTTAATTCTGCCCCGGAAGTGTTGATTCTTACTGGGGTGCCCTCAGCTTTAGTGCTGTCTTGAACTTTCCAAGGTTCCTCCATGATCCGCACTGGGGAAGTGGGTAAAGCTATCTCTGCTGGCTCATTATTCTTCGCTAATTGAGATTCTCCTGATTCTTTCGGAGTGGGCTTGCTCACTGCCTCTGGAGCATTCGGGTGTGTTGGAGGTAATGCCTTACCACTTCACAATGTGAGGGCATTACATTGCTCTTTACCATCCCTCTTTGGTACTTTAGTGTCGGTCGGCAATGCTCCATAAGGTCTACTCTTCAAATCGGTTGATAACTGTCCTACTTGCAATTCTATATTTCTTAGTGATGCGGCTTGACTTTGCATAGTAGCATCGTTATTGGCCATATATTGCTTCATCAATTTTCCAATGATGCAATTGTTCCTTCTGCGGGCTTCTGTGCTACCACCAGACCTTGATTCGAAAATCTTTGGGGATAATTCCCTTTCGGCTAGAACGCTGAGCCATTAGAGGTGTCGGCATTATTTCCTCCCTGATTACCACTTCAACTGAAATTAGTGTGGTTTCTCCAGCCGGGGTTATACGTATTGGAATATGGGTTGTTTCTGCTGCTCGACATGCCATTTTGGAGATCGACGAGCCTCGTTTGAGTGACGCGATACGTTTTGGCATTGACCCACAACCGTTCGAAGCCCGATTTAGGCTATCCACACCTTGGCGAGCTAGATCTAAGTTACCCACACCCATACGAAGTCGATTTTGTGGTAATGAGTCATTTGAACCCTCTTAGAATTGATTTCGAAGGCTAAATAGTATACGTAATGACTGGGTGTTTATGCTGAACGCACGCACTAAGCGTGGTAACAATTATATAGATGCAAGCGCACACCTGTCAGAGTAATATAAAATGGATGGAGTATCCAAGTATCGATCCTCAAGGACTTCTAAATAATTTCCAAACTCTAAAGTTTTAAAGAATAGTGAATGTTGAAATGAGTGATTCTTGTAAAATGGGAAGTGGTCACAGATAATGGTTTTGGATTTGAGATTTGGACTTATAATGATAAAACCTAGCCCGAATTACTTCAAGTTAGCCAACAAAGAATCAAGGATATGCTAAGGACGATATGCATTTCACTTTAGGAACCAACGACTACGCTTTTCACTTGACTTATGTCTAAGCAAGTTCAAAGTCCTAAGACATTCCCTAATATGTCTATTACGAGAGATATCTTAGTTTTAGGATGGAAATAGTCGCAACCTCGGGTTAAGGTCCTATGTATAGGCTACTTAAGCGGAACCCTTATGTCTAAGGCGCTCCTCTCCTCGGTTTAACCACTCAACAATGCAAATAAGCAACCTTTTCAGTATTGACTTGTTAAGACTTACAGTGGCCTTCTCTAAATCCTAACTTTTTGGGAAAACATGTTGAGCAATGAATGGAAAGCAAAAACACTACTTCTTAGCAACCCTTATTAGAAATAAAAGGCTAACTATCCATAACCGGGCTAGAGACGGGAATTTAGAAAGACATATTGAAGAAAATACAGCAAGTAAAATGGTTGAATGTGGAATGCATGTGTGAAAAACAAAAGTTAACTAACGGAGAGTTTTTATCGGGATTGAGAGCTTCGCCCTTCTCTTTCAAGCAAGGGGGAGTGTCACGTGCTCTTTCCTCCAAAAACACAACTCTCTTAACTAAAAATAAAGTAAAGGCAAAGGGAAGATAAGCAAAGTGCTAGATTTTTATATATTTGAATAAGTAGAAAATGACTAAGTACAAATGGAAACAAAACAAGCTCAATAAAGGAATGTAAAGTGCTCGGGATTTAAAAACCAAAAGTAACTAATGAAAGCAACTCAAAAGTACTTAGAAAGCAACAAAGAAACACTAAAAATGATCAAGAGAAGGAAGCAAGGCTTGATGATTTTGGTGGAGAAGTTGCTGGAATTTATAGCTGTGCAGAATTGGTTAGGTAGGTCCTAAAACGATGGTGAATCACCGATTTCCAACTCTTTTGACTGACCAAATCGTGCTCAAACTGATAGTGGAACACTTCTTCTACACGTATGCATCGGTTGGAACCACCAAAACGCATTGGAAGACGCGTTTCATTAAGGGCAAAGTTGGAAGAAAAACAGTTTTTCTGCAGGCTTCCCAGGCGCCTGGCGCCTCCCATGATGGTTTTTCCGTCTTTTTGCTTCTTTTGATTAATTTGTACTCCCAAATGGTCCTAAAATGTCATAAATACAATATAAGCCAACCACAAACCATAATATATGAATTTTGCATGAATTGGAACTCAAACGACCGAGAAAAATCCGAAACAAAGCTGAAACATTGTAAAAACAGCATCTAAAACCTTCTTTTTACGCATGTAGACAAGCGTAATCACGTAACTTGCTGTATTTTTCTGTTTTAGTGACTAGGTGTGAGATCGACGCAAAACTTAAGGGCGCGGTTGTGTGTAAGTAGACAAGGGGCCTGTGCGTGCGTTAATGTGTGTTAGATGGTTTCTAATGTGCTAGTTTTGTGGCGTTTAATATTGATTTTGATACGTTATTGTGCTAGGTAACTCTCGTTTGTGTTAATCTGTATACATTTGTCGGTGATAATGGAGTAATTTCTGCTTTGCTAAACTGCTGAGAATTGTTGTGGGAATGTTTGTCGTTTGAATATGCATAAATTGTTCGGCGTGTTTCGTGTGTTTTATCATATCTAGCAACGCTTATTGAATATTGATGTTGGATATTAAGTGTCTTGGATGAACTGTGTTGGGCTCTAATTGTTTAAAATTTGTTTGGTTATGCTTTGTTGTGACAAAACTCATTGTGGAGCTGTTGTTGAGAAATGTTATGTTGTGAAAGCATGATTGGTTTATTATTTCATTATTAGAGTGTTGTTTATGTTATGGAAGCATGCTGAATTGTGTTTGAGAGCTGAAAGATGCATGGGTCATGGCTTAAGAAAGCATATAGTAAGACTCTGGTGAGAGTTGGATTCTTGGGGAAAGTGAATGGGTGAGTGTCAGGGCCTCGGGTATAAATGGTCGGGGGCTGATACGTCACTAATTGAGTATCGATGCCTCAGGTAAAAATGGTCGAGGGTCGATGCGAGGAGTCTTTTGGAAGGAAAACTATTGGGGCCTTGGGTAAAAATGGTCAAGGCCGATAGATGGTGAAGTCATCGGGGCCTTGGGTAAAAATGGTCGAGGGCCGATGCGGTAGTGTCGGGGCTCTGGGTAAAAATGGTCAGGGGCCGACTCTACTCGAAGAAGTTAACTGTGGAAGGCTAGGATAGCTGTGATAAGCGTAGAGGTACTTGAGATGTTAGGGAGACTCGAGGTTGGTAACTAATTGGTTCATGGTTGTGGTTATTGCCGAATCTTATAGAATGTGTATATGTTTGATTGCATAATGTGATGAAGAGCATGACTATGAATGTTTCATGATTTGGTTCACCATGATGTGTGTGTGTTGTTGGTGAGGGCTACTTACGGAGTATATTTCATATACTCATCCCCTCTACAATTATTGTTTCAGGTGAAGGACTCGTTGGCGACCATGGTGATGAGACGGAGGAGACCTGACGAGCGAGGACCATAGGCTGCGTAGTCACTTTTGCTTAGCATTAAGTTAGATGGTTAAGACCTTATGTTATGGTCAATAAACTATTTGTTCGTATTTGAATAATTGGGAGGTCCCCACTCGTTGTTTACTTTATTTCTGGATAGGTGATTATTTTAGTTTTCTTCCATTCATTGAATTTGCCTAGTTGGAATAATAAAGTTGCCTAATGAGGTTGTCCACGGATGATGTTTGAATGATATTCTATAGAAGTGTTTCATTGTTAATTTGAAGAGAAATGAAGCTTTATCTTATACAATTATTTCACAGGGGGTTGTCATCTTGTGTTGGGGTTAAGTTTAGACAGGTGGGTAGTTAACGTGACTTATAAGTGTATGGGAAGTCCTGGGGCGTTACAAGCGGGGCCTGGGTCTTATGGTACCACGTAAAATCAAAACAATATTAACGAAAAAATTCCCAGTTCATTAAATAACAAGAGGAGTCACATCGACGGTGGTAGTCCACTGTTCATCTTATGGATAATACACGCGCAAGTGCTCGACGTTCCATGTGTGGCAAAAGCGCCTGCCATCCAGGTCCTCAAGCGTGTAGGTCCTTGGTCGGATGATGCCCGTCTTGCGGTACAGTCCTTCCCAGTTCAGGCCGAGTTCCCATTCGCGCATTCTTTCTTGTTCAGCATCAGCTTTCTCAGCACCAATGCTCCGATTGCGAATTTACGCTGCTTCACTCGTGAGTTGTAGTACCTGGCCACTCGATTCTGGTGTCTAGCCACTCGCAGGCGAGCGATTTCCCTGTGTTCTTCAATGAGGTCCAGGGAGCTCAGAATTCCTTCCTCATTGAGGCCCTAATCAAAGGCTACAATTCTCAATGGGGGGACTTCCATTTCCACGGGTACTACAGCCTCCATCACGAACGACAGCGAGTAGGAGGTTTCACCCGTCGAAGTCCTTGGGGTAACTCTTTAAGTCCATAAGATGCCCGGAAGTTCCTCTGTCCACTAGCCCTTGAGCTTCTCGAGCTAACCTTTAAGATTATTTTGATGATCTTGTTCACAGCTTTCCCTCCCTCAAAACAATGCTCCTCACCAAATGCGCTTCCTTAGATTGGGGCAACACAACAATGAGTAGTTCGCTCCAAGATTTGAGTTGAGCTACTAAGCTGCTGTTGGGGAACTCGGTAGAAGCGCTTTGCTACCTGTTCGTTGGTCTGTGGGTGTATGGGGGTCAAGCTGAGGTGTTTGATGTCTAGGTTCGATCAGAACCTCTTTAAGTTTTTATTGTCGAATTGTTTTGCATTGTCAGAGATGATGATATTCGAAATATTAAACCGAGAGATGATGGATTTGTATACGGAAGTCGTTATGTTTCGCTCGGTGATCGTGGTGAGGGGTTCAGCCTCGGCCCACTTGGTGAAGTAATCGACTACAACGACTACAAATTTCGTTTTTGTAACGCCCCAGGAATTTCACCATTTCCAAACAGGGACCGTTACTAAGCCTACCTAAAATTTTCACATAAACAAGAGAATTTTCTTCACAACAACACTAAGCAATAAAACTACCACGCTTCTGCTGTGCTACGAGAGCTTGAACAATTAGAACAACAACACTAACGTTTTAAGAGAAACTCACATCCTATACAGATAAACCATTTAATACCGACTTCACATTAACCAAACCCTTCAAGGAAACCTTACTAACTATAAACCATCCCCTAAATGAATATTAACATCTCGAATGGCAATGAAGCAAAAGCTAATTCAAGTACGATCAACTTTAACAAATGTATTCATAAATATCCTAAGTGGATTACAATCCCGTAGTTCAAGAGGCTAACAAAATTAATGATCTAAAAGAACAATGAACCGGCAATCTTACGACATCCTTTAGACAATAAAACTAAACAAAACCAACCACTACCAACTCAACTACAACATTAAATGACCACAACTATCCTAACTAAAATAAATTAATTGCACACAACATAGCTAATGGTCTTTCCGATCAAGCCTCCTCCTCGCCATCACCATCCCAAGGGCTAGCTCGATACCTGCAAACTGGAGGGAAAAAGGGGGATGAGTACAACCACAGTACTCAGTAAGCAGTCCTTATTTGAAGGGTCACGCACAAACAGCATACTTATCAAGGAACAACGTGTCATGCTTATTAAAGAATCAACACACACACATCATGCTCAACCAAATCATGAAACATTCACAGTCATGCTTTTCATCACATTATGCATTCAAACATAGACACATTCTATAAACTTCGGTGACAACCACAACCAGTAACACATTAACTACCAACCTCTAGTCTCCCTAACATCTCAAGTACCTCTACGCTTATATCAGCTTCTTTAGCCTTCCACAGTTAACTCCTTCGAGCAGAGTCGGCCCCTGACCATTTATACCCAGAGCCCCGACCCTGCAGCATCGGCCCTCGACCATTTATACCCGAGGCCTTGAACTCTGCATCGACCCTCGACCATTTATACCCGAGGCCTCGATGTCTTACAATCTATTGGCCCTTGACCATTTATACCCAAGGCCCCAATAGTTCTCCTTTCGAAAGACTCCTCGCATCGACCCCCGACCATTTATACCAGAGGCCTCGACACTCATCTTTATCCAATATTGGCGTATCGACCCCCGACCATTTATACCCGAGGCCTCGATACCCAATTAGTGACGTATCAGCCCTCGACCATTTATACCCAAGGCCCTGACACTCACCCATTCACTTCATAACTTTCATAACTCCACATAACACTTCTAGCCTCCAACAAGATTTCAGTACTAATTCCCTAATAACACCAACCACCACAACGCCCATCACGACACAACCACTAGTATGATTTCAATGCATCACAGATCTCAAAAACACAAAGTTTGACAACAACCAACCTGCTCACAGCATAGCGCACACAAAGCTTCAACAACCAACCCTATGACATTCTTCACATAAAATGCTTTTCACAACATAACAGATCCTAATCACTTCCAACCATACAATATCAGTAAGTTCCTAAAGTTGCAGACAACAAACATGAATACCAGTCATATACATATCCAATATATAAAATAACCGCAAGTTACAATAACAGTATCGACCTCACAAACCTGTCCAACAATTAAAATAATAAGAGAAACATGTTTATAATGTAAAATCAACAAGAACAATTTCTATTAACACACATCAACGCACACACCCGCCCCGTGCTACTTACCTTGTTATGTCCCAAAATTCTCACAAGAGTCCTACTTGTTACTACGCCATGCCTCATGCATCAACAATCTCATAACAGTCCAATATGCGATACACCAAAATGATCATATGTAAAAGCCAATCAATCTAAAATAGTCCAACATGATCTAACAGCTCCAACAGGCATCGTTCACAGAAAGGCACAACCAACAACTTAACCAAAATATAATTGATAAGTACCCAGCATACATCAGACACAACCGATTTCTCATAAATATTCAATATGCTTTCGAAACAACAGATTATAGCACCGGTATACAAATTTCATCACGAAAACCAATTAGTACATAACAACAATTCCATCATGGTCATCCAAAATTACCTGGCTACAATTGATTCACACAACCACCTAATTTTCCCAAGATATATCAACCGTTTTATCAACAATGGCGTTTACTAAATGATAACAACGACAAGCAACATGCAAATATAACACATGGGCACACGAGCAAACAACCATATCATATCAGCACATAACAACCAATCCCTCCAGTAAGAACTACTTACAACCATATGTCCTAAAGCTCCTAAGCTTGTTGAACACTTCCTACTACAAAAAAAGCACGATCTCGAGGTTAGTAGCCCATCAGGAACATTTAGTTATAAACGAAACCGAGTTTAGGTAGAGTCGTTACCTACTAACTCACACTAAAACAACTTGGGTTAGAAGTGGGTCGACGTCGATGGGGTTCAGGCTCCCAATCTGAGTTCAAAAGACCTTAGGCTTGCCGTCCTGATGTCTAAAAGCGATGGGTAACACAAATCAAGGTCCGTGTGGGTGTCGGTCAATGCCAAAATGTATCAGAACGAAGATATCGTCACGAATCTGCTACTGTTCGCGTCAGGATTGCAAAAAAGAACGAGTCGCCAGAGCTGCTATTCGCCGTTCGTCGTGCGCCACTCCGAGGAGGGGCCACGCCGCCGCTGGAGCGCCGGGAGTCGCCGGCCGCCGCTGTTCGAACGCTGCCACGGGAAGGTTGTGCCCCTGCTGCTCAACCCGTGCGCAGAACCGCCGCGACGCCGCACAACGCCGGAGGAGGGAGTCTCGCGCCGCAGCTCGGGATCGCCGGATCTGCTGCAGAACCCGCGCGTTCGCGCCGTTGATCGCCGCCTGAAGGCCTCGCCGCTCGTGGATCTGCAGTCCGTCGCCGCCGAGTGGTTACTGTTCGTGGAGCTGCTACGCCGCTGCCGCCGTCGGGGTTGCCGGAAAATGGGAATGGGTTGGGGAGACGAAGAAGAACAAACGGGGGGGGGGGGGGGGGGGGCGGCTGCGTTGAAGAAGAAGAAGAAAGGAAAAATAAAAAGAAAAAAAAGAAGAAGAAAAAAAACAAAATAGATTTAGGGTTTTTTTTTTATTTTGTTTTAAAACCTATAGCCCAATTCCCAAATCTTAAATGAGGCCCAAATAAGTAACACAAAGTCCCAAAACAACAAGCCCAAAATTTCACTTTAGAAATAAAATAAACCCACAACAATCTGGAGATAAAACAGTTAACTTAAACTCTAAAAGCCAAGAATAATAATCCAATAAGTAGAAAGTAAGTGTCCCAAAACCATGGATTTAGGATTTAAATAAAAAACTCCGCACTGATCGAGAACTTAAATTATCCTAATCCAACAGAATTAAACTAAATTCTAATTTACCCAACATTAGAACTCCAAAATTAGAAGATTCAAAAACTAAAATTATTAGCTTAGAGAAACAATTCAAAGGCACAATCATATCTTAGAATAAACGAGTCAGAGAACGTGGGGCGTTACAGTTTTGCTTTGAGAATAGGTAACGGACCGATCAAGTCGATCCCTCACTTGGCGAAGGGCTAGGGAGCTGTCAAGCTTGTCAGATACTCGACAGGTCGTCGTGCAATAGCGGCTGTTCGCTGGCATCTATCGTAATGTAGTGCGAACATCCTGGAGTCTTTGTTCATCTTGGGCCAATAGTACCTTTGTCTCAGGATCTTGTTTCCGAGCGCTCGACCAGCCAGGTGGTCCCCGTAGTCTCTGTCATGGACTTCGCTGAGGATGTATTTAGCTTCAAATGGTCCTACGCATCTGAGCAGCAGAAGCGAGTACCCTCTTTTGTATAGGACACAGTCGCTGAGAATGTAGTGAGTGCTTTGCCGTTGACTGGTGATTTTGCTGAACGCACGCACTAAGGGTGGTAACAATTCTATAGATGCAAGCGCACACCTGTCAGAGTAATATAAAATGGATGGAGTATCCAAGTATCGATCCTCAAGGACTTCTAAATAATTTCCAAACTCTAAAGTTTTAATGAATAGTGAACGTTGAAATGAGTGATTCTTGTAAAATGGGAAGTGGTCACAAATAATGGTTTTGGATTTGGGATTTGGTCTTATAATGGTAAAACCTAGCCCGAATTACTTCAAGTTAGCCAACAAAGAATCAAGGACATGCTAAGGACGATATGCATTTTACTTTAGGAACCAACGACTACGCTTTTCACTTGACTTATGTCTAAGCAAGTTCAAAGTCCTAAGACATTCCCTAATATGTATATTATGAGAGATATCTTAGTTTTAGGATGGAAATAGTCGCAACCTCGAGTTAAGGTCCTATGTCTAGGCTACTTAAGCGGAACCCTTATGTCTAAGGCGCTCCTCTCCTCGGTTTAACCACTCAACAATGCAAATAAGCAACCTTTTCAGTATTGACTTGTTAAGACTTACAGTGACCTTCTCTAAATCCTAACCTTTTGGGAAAACATGTTGAGTAATGAGTGGAAAGCAAAAACACTACTTCTTAGCAACCCTTTTTAGAAATAAAAGGCTAACTATCCATAACCGGGCTAGAGACGGGAATTTAGAAAGACATATTGAAGAAAATACAGCAAGTAAAATGGTTGAATGTGGAATGCATGTGTGAAAAACCAAAGTTAACTAACGGAGAGTTTTTCTCGGGATTGAGAGCTTCGCCCTTCTCTTTCAAGCAAGGGGGAGTGTCACGTGCTCTTTCCTCCAAAAACTCAACTCTCTTAACTAAAAATAAAGTAAAGGCAAAGGGAAGATAAGCAAAGTGCTGGATTTTTATAAATTTGAATAGGTAGAAAATAACTAAGTATAAACGGAAACAAAACAAAGCTCAACAAAGGAATGTAAAGTGCTCGGGATTTAAAAACCAAAAGCAACTAATGAAAGCAACTAAAAAGTACTTAGAAAGCAACAAAGAAACACTAAAAGTGATCAAGAGAAGGAAGCAAGGCTTGATCAATTTCGTGGAGAAGTTGCTGGAATATATAGCTGTGCAGAATTGGTTAGGTAGGTCCTAAAACGATGGTGAATCACCCATTTCCAACATCTTTGACTGACTAAAGCGTGCTCAAACTGATAGTGGAACACTTCTTCTACACGTATGCATCGGTTGGAACCACCAAAACGCATGGGAAGACCCGTTTCATCAAGGGCAAAGTTGGAAGAAAAACTGTTTTTCTGCAGGCTTCCCAGGCGCCTGGCGCCTGCCATGATGTTTTTTTCGTCGTTTTGCTTCTTTTGATTAATTTCCACTCCCAAATGGTCCTAAAATGTCATAAATACAATATAAGCCAACCACAAACCATCATATATGAATTTTGCATGAATTGGAACTCAAACGACCAAGAAAAAGTCCGAAACAAAGTTAAAACATAGTAAAAACAACATCTAAAACCTTCTTTTTACGCATGTAAACAAGCGTAATCAGCCGTCTTAGCTGTCGGGCGGCTGCTTGGTCTTCCGCTAGCTTGCCAATTTCCAGGTATTCCTTAACCAGGTCTTTCTAGTCAGGGATATCTGGCTGGTCGATGTCCATTGTCTCTGGCTCGGCGAGACTTGACTCCCCCTGTGTTTCGACTAAGACCATTTGAGGCAGGTCACTCTCGTAAGACAACACTAGACGAGCTAGAGCGTTGGCGTTGACATTCTTCAAGCGTGGGACCTGCTCTATTATACTCGACTCAAAGGTGTTCAGCAGTGCCCCTACCTTTTGGAGGTATAAGGCAATTCGGTCATCCTTGGCTTGGTACTCTTGATTGATCTGGTTAACAACTAGCTAGGAGTCGCTAATGATGCTGAGGTGTCGAGCCCCCACCGACTGGGCCAGCCTTAGCCCGACGAGTAGTGCCTTGTATTTGGCCTCGTTGTTGAAGGTTTGAAACCTGAAACGGAGGGCGTACTCGTGGCAACTTCCCTCTCGGCTTTCCAGTAGGACTCCGGCTCCACAGCCCTGGTCGTTCGCTGAACCGTCCGTGTACAAATTCCATCAACCATGGTCAACATCATCTTCTGGTTGCACTGGAGTTAGCTCGGCGACAAAATCCGCCGCCACCTGACCCTTCACTGACACCGACGGTGCATAATGTATATCGTACTCACTTAGCTCGACGACCCATTTGATGATTCTTCCCAAGACCTCTGGGCTTTGGAATATTTGTCGGAGCGGTTGGTCGGTCAGAACCACGAGTCGGTGAGCCTGGAAGTAGGGTCGCAACTTCCTTACCGTAGTGACTAGCGCGAGAGCCAGCTTCTCGATCTAGGAGTAACGTGTTTTTGCCCCGATCAAGGCCTTACTAGTGTAATACACAAGGTGCTACTTTTCGGCCTCTTCTTTGATTAGTGCCGAGCTGACTGCACTCTTTGAAATAGCCAGGTAAAGGTATAGTTCGTCCCCTTTGTTCGGCTTGGCTAGGAGAGGGGCGAACACCAGATACTGCTTTAGGTCCTGGAAAGCCATTTTGCATTCGTCGGTCCACTCGAACTTTCCTCCTTTCCTCATCGTTTTGAAGAAGGGCAGACACTTGTCAGTCGACTGGGAGACGAACTAGTTTAGCATTGCTATCTTCCCGTTCAGGCTGTAGAGCTGTTTCAAGTTGGTTGGGGCGGACATATTTAAGATGGCCTTAATCTTTTATGGATTGGCCTCGATCCCCCTTTGGTGCACTATAAAGCCGAGGAAATTTCCCCACCTCACGTTGAAGGCGCATTTAGCTGGGTTCAGTCTCATGTTGTGATGGCACATGACTTGGAAAGCTTCGGAGAGGTCGTCCTTATGTTGTTCAGCTGTTCGACTCTTGACTAGCATGTCGTCGATGTACACCTCTATGTTTCTTCCAATATGTGGGGCCAAAATCATGGTCACCATCTGTTGGTAGGTTGCTCCAGCATTCATCAATCCGAAGGGCATGACTTTGTAGTAGAACAGTCCTTGCTCTGTGATGAGGGATGTGTGCTCTTGATCCGCCGGGTACATTTTAATCTGGTTGTACCCTGAGTATGCGTCCATAACGTCGGCAGCTCGTGCCCTACCGTGGCATCTACCAGCTGATCGGTCCATGGTAGGGGAAAGCTATCCTTTGAGCAAGCCTTGTTCAAACTGGTGAAGTCCACGCATATCCGCCACTTTCCATTAGCTTTCTTTGAAGGGATGTGAATCCCGGAGCGGAAGCAGACTTTCGCTACTGATTTTCGGGATACAAAATCGAATTTTACAGAGGGAAAATACAGAGGAAATTCAAACCATTAAAGATCGTTTCTTCAGTGAATTCCCCTCGAACACCACCACCGGATCTTCCTCGCTATCCTCATAGGTGTCGGGATCGTGCTTGTGGTAGCACCTTGATTGAAGAGAGGGAGAGGTTGGGAGAGTTTGAGAGAAATCGTTTGAGGTTTTTTTTCTGTGTTTTTGTTCTGTACCGTAACACCTTCTGTCTAATTCTCCAACACTTGAACAAGAAGAAGAAGGGTGACGTGGGGTAACTCCCCACGTCACAAAACCTCCCACTCCCCTGCAATTTTGCAGGGGAGTTAATATTAATAATATTATTAATATTAATATTACTATATATATATATATAATATATATATAATAATAATTAAAATATATATATAATAATAATTAAAATATATATATAATAATAATTAAAATATATATATAATAATAATTAAAATATATATATAATAATATATATATAATAATTAATATATATAAAATTAATTAATCAAATTAATTAATATAATTAATTATTAATCCAATTAATAATTAATAAATAAATATATACATAAATAATTAACACTTAATTATTTATAATAAAATTAGAATCATATTCTAAAACATTTCTCTCATATAACCTATAGTTTTAATGTACATCTTATGCACATTATTTTTAACCTATAGTTTTAATATGAATCTCATTCATATTAATTTTATTTGAATCTCATTCAAATAATATCTCTCATAATATATACTTTTAATTTATAATTAACTATATATTATAATGTATCAATATACATATAATCCCTTAAGTAATTTGAACAATTCAAATTCTTCCAAAAACTTAATCCTCGTTTTACCCGTTATGAGCTAGCAAGGGGACTTAATGGACCTACAGATCAGAAGCTCCAACGATGCAAGATTAATCGGTCAAACTCATTGACCGAGTTAATCTAGATTCGTTAACTACGGGTCATTCCACTAAAGACCCGCAGTTGCACTCTTTTCACTGCAGAATGTTTTCGTGTCCATGGATATATGACCATTAATGACGAGTCAATCCTTCACGAGTGTTCGTAACTCAAGTTGGGTCAAATTACCGTTTTACCCCTGAGTTACATCTTACTCCTTAAACACCACTGCTCCTCTAATGAACAACCCGGTTATGGTCCAACCAATAACCGAAAGTCCCTCCCGGCCAATGAGAGGGTGGGGCCCCTTGTTCAAGTCCCGGAGTCAGCATTTAAGGGAACACTCATCTACTCCCCTAAAGTCGGGGAGGAGTGAATTCCATTTTGTGAAGTTAGGTTCCCAGCTCCCCACTCGGTCTCGTCCCCAAAATGGTAGGAATGTTGAGTCAGCGACTGGGGCCACTCTCACCCATACAGATCAAAGGACGAGCCCTCACGGGCAGGAGTCCATAACTCACTCAGGATTGAGAAAGAGTTGTCTGGTATCCTAAGAAATAGCAATCTATTAGTTAACGGTGTTACACCTAAAAATTGCCTATTTCGCGGTCCGGTCTTATACAAACTCATTGTATAGGATACCCCGAGTCTCCACACGAACAACCTGGATCGAGTCGTCTGTAACGTTTACATAGTGGGCCGTATCCATAGTGGTTCCAGGATAAGGTACCCAGTCTTATCCATATACTATAGACCCTTTAGGTTATTCACGGGACATTATCCATTCATATATCAGGGGTATATCAAATATATACCCCGTATATCAACTATATACCCCGTATATCAACTATATACCCACTATATATACACTCCCGATTACATCAAAAATAACCTTGGATGTTTAGTTTATTAGATTTGGGACAATGCAAAGCTATGATTCAACAACAAATTTATTGAATAAAACATTATTAAATAGACATTTGTTTCTACAAAATACAAACTACGAGTTTAGGGCAACACACACATCATTCTTAACCAGGAGTACGTTGGACAACCAATTCGAATAGTGGACCCTCAAGATAAAGTCGGCCCTTAACAGTTTCGCGACTTCTTCTGTCGTGGTGACATGGCGGGCGACATCCATCGTTCCCTTCTTTTACCTAATCGGCTTCGCGCTTGGGTCCACGTTGAGCCTATGCACGACCATCGAGGGGTCTATACCAGGCATGTCGTCGTGGCACCAGGCGAATATGTCGGCATTCTTTTTGTGGAACTCGACCAGACACTCCCTTTCGACGCTCGATAGTGCAGCCCTACATTGGTGGTCTTTCCTTACCCCAAGATGGGCACTTCCTCTAACTCTTCAGCCGACGGTGTGCCCATTTCTTACTCTTATTCTCCAGGGGCATCCACGTTCGGAGCTTCCTTGGGAGCGGTCTTGGCCGAGGAGGGGACAGATTCTGGTTCGACTTCTGGTGTGTGGATGGAGCCTACCATTTTTGGTTCCTTCATGGTAGTGGCATAACATTCTCGCGACGCTCGCTGCTGTCCGTCCAGTGTCCCCATCCCGTTGGGGGTGGGAAACTTCATAAGTTTGGTGGTAGGTCGATGAAACAGTCCTAAAGTGGTATATCGCCGACCTCCCAAGAATGGCGTTGTAGGCCATGGGACCATCGATCACGACGAACTCCTCGATTCGAGTGACTACTATTTTCCCTTTTTCTAGAGTGAGGGGCAATTAGATGCTTCCTTCAGCATGAACTCGTTCACTAGAGAAGCCGACCAGCGACGACGCACACCTTTTGAGCTTAGTGACATCCCATCCCAGTGTGCGCAGCACTACCAAGGGTAGGACGTTTGCTGAGCTCCCTCTGTCTACAAACACCGATGTGTCGGTACGTGGTGATTCTGACGACAACGACGAGGGCATTGTTGTGCGGCTGGAGTTAGGGGTACGGTACCAATGAGATTTTTAACCAAATTCTGGCAGTGCCTAGGCACCCAATTTCGGCACCTAGGCACCCAAATGCATGCATGTAAAATTACCACTTCAACTTTCGTAGCGTCTAGGTGTTCAGTTCAACACCTAGGTGCCTAACATTTTGCCTTTATGTCCATTTTTGGCACCTAGCATGCAACACGTTGGAATCTAATCTCAATTTTCTTCTTGATTTGATCTTTTTCTCTTCTTCTTCAATTCAACTCTTATAAAGGAAATAAATACTCAAAAGAGTTGAACTAGCCAAAGAAAATGTCTGTAAAAACTATCAAATAACTCAAAAGTGGCCTACATTACTAGACCCAATATTCACTTATCAACCTACTAGGCTTCTATCTTCTTTTGGGGTCGTTACCCTATACTCAAATGCTTTATCAAGGGATCCTTCCAAGTACCTGATTGCGGGATAGCAATTATGCGAATGTCTTTGGACTCTCCTATTGTAACGCCTCAAGTCCCTCAGGTTAGTTAGTCTCGAATCAGGAGATTTTTCATTTAATTTTAAATTGATTGTTAATTAAATGTATCCATATTTACCGGACTCCATGTGGTGGGTCTTGTTTAAGAGGGGATGGATTTCTTATCTTTTGGGCTTGGACTTGTTGGGCCTCCATTGGGTTAATTTAGTTTTAAAACAAAGGGAAAAAGAAAGAAAACAAAAGGAAACCCTAGCCCAAGTTCTCTTCTTTCTTCTTCATCTTTCTTCTTACCCTAGCCACCCCCTCCTTCTTGTTGAAAACTTTCAGCAACCACAAGGGCGTTTTCCGGCGAGGTGCAGCGGCGTTCCGGCGGCGTTCTTCAGATCGAACAGCAGCGGCGGCGGCGCCCCTTCGGATCGCGCAGCGGCGCTTCTTTGGATCGAACAGCAGCAGCGACGTCCCGACGACCCATCCAGCGGCGGCGCGACCTTCTCCTCGACGGCCTACGAGCAGCAGCGTGGGCCGGCGACCTTCTCCTCGGCGGCGTTCGAGCAGCGGCGGCCGGCGACCCACGGCGCTGCAGCAGGTACAGCAGCAGCGGCGCGAACCTCGACAACCTGCTGCTACGATCCGACGAACAGCAACTCCAGCGGCGGGATTCGTGCGTTACAGCAGCGTTTAGGACGTTCGACGGTGACCCACATCCGTTCGAAGCTCGATTTAGGCTACCCACCCGGGTGCGAAGTCGATTTGTGATACCCACTCTATTCGGCATTGGTTCGGCGCTAACCAACCTCAAATCGGACCCAAATCAGCGTTACCCATCACTTTTTGGTGTCGGACCAGCAAGCTTTTGGCCTTCGGAACTCGATTTTGGGAACCTGAACATCCTCGGCATCGACCCACTCGTAACCCAAGAGGTTTTAGGGGGAGTTTTAGGTAACGAATCACCTATTGAGTAGAGTCGGGGGCTGATGCGTCACTAATTGGGTATCGAGGCCTCGGGTAAAAATGGTCGAGGGTCGATACACCAATATTGGATAAAGATGAGTATCGAGGCCTCAGGTATAAATGGTCGAGGGTCGATACGAGGAGTCCTTTGGAAGGAAGACTATTGGGGCCTTGGGTATAAATGGTCAAGGGCCAATAGATGGTGAAGTCATCGGGGCCTTGGGTATAAATGGTCGAGGGTCGATGCAGCAGTGTCGGGGCTCTGAGTATAAATGGTCAGAGGCCGACTCTACTCGAAGGAGTTAACTGTAGAAGGCTAGGATAGCTGTGATAAGCGTAGAGGTACTTGAGATGTTAGGGAGACTAGAGGTTGGTAGTTAATGTGTAAGGATGAGTTTGACATGTACAGCACATGTAGAGTTAAACATTTGCATAAACTGCTTCTTGTGACATGTTTCTATTTATTCAAAGCTCGAGAGTTGTGATAAGCATGATATGTTGATTCTTTAATAAGCATGACACGTTGTACCTTGATAATTATGTTGTTTGTGCGTGACCCTTCAGATAAGGGCTGCTTATTGAGTACTGTGGTTGTACTCATCCCTCTTTTTCCCCTCCAATTTGCAGTTATCGAGCTAGCTCTTGGGATGGTGATGGCGAGGAGGAGGCTTGATCGGAAGGACCATTAGCTATGCTGCGTGCAATTAATTTCTTTTAGTTAGGATAGTTGTGGCTATTTAATCGTGTAGTTGAGTTGTTAGCGGTTGGTCTTGTTTAGTTTTATGGTCTAAAGGATGTTGTAAGGTTGCCGATTCATTATTCTTTTTAGAGCATTAATTGTGTAAGCTTCTGGAACTACAGGATTGTAACCTACTTAGGATATTTCTGAATACATTTGTTTAAGTTGATCGTACTTGAATAAGTTTTTGCTTCATTGTCATTCGAGATGTTAATATTCATTTAGTGTATGGTTTATAGTTAGTAGAGGTTTCCTTGAAGGGTTTGGTTGATGTGAAGTCGGTATTTAATGGTTTATCTGTATAGGATGCGAGTTTCTCTTAAATCTTCAGTGGTGTCGTTCTAATTGTTCAAGCTCTCGTGAGTGTTGAAAATCAGAGTAGCGCAGGAGAAGCGTGGTAGCTTTATTGCTTAGTATTGTTGTGAAGACAATTCTCTTGTTTATGTGAAAATTTTAGGTAGTCTTAGTAACGGTCCCTGTTTGGAAATGGTGAAATTCCTGGGGCGTTACACCTATACTGGGCTGGACGATAAATCTCACAGCAACTTCTTGTTCTTCATCCGTGCTATAAACGATTGTAAGTTATGCCAATACATCAGCATTTTTGTTTTCAGATCGTGGTGTTTGTCGGATTTCCCATTCTACAAAGGACATGAACATATTTTTTACCAATGTCTTGTATTCGGCTAGTCTGGTTCCCTTTACCTTGTAATCACCCTTATCTTGGTTTACCACCAATATTAAGTCACTTTGGCTGCATAGCCGGGTCACGCCTTGCTCTTGAGCGGCTTTTAATCATGCAAGTAAGGTTTCATACTTAGCATCATTGTTCAAGGTTTTGAACCCAAATCGCACGGCTACTTCTATGCAGGTTCTGATTGGGGAAATAACTACTAGCCTTGCTCCACATCCGCGATTGTTGGCAGAATCATCCACAAAAGTTCTCCATAACTCTAAAGATAGGTCTGATCCTATTACCATTTATGCCGCATTAGTTAATTCACCAATAAAGTCAGCCACAACTTGTCCCTTTATGGCCGTGCGTGACTTGTAGTGTATATCATATTCACCGGGTTCCATCTCCCATTTCATAAGCCGACTTGACACATCTGGTTTCTGTAAGACCAGCCTCAAAGGGAGGTCTGTGTAAATGGTGATGGTGTGAGCTTGGAAATATGGTCATAGGTTGTTGATGGCGGTCAATAGAACCAAAACGACTTTATCAATTGGAGGATGTCGAGTTTTGGCGTCCACTAAAGCCTTTCTAGTGTAATACACTAACCTTTGGCTATTTTGCTCTTCCTTGACCAGTGTCGAGCTAATGGCTATATTCGATGCTGCCACATATAGGCATAGGATAACACATCCTCTAGGTTAGGCTTTACGAGTATCAGAGCCTTACCGAGGTAATTTTTAAGTTGGAAAAAAGCATCCTCACACTGTTATGTCCATTCGAATGACTTTATTTAGTCAATAATTAGAAGAAGGGTATACACTTATCTGTTGCTCGTGAAATGAAATGGTTGAGGGTTGCTACTCGTCCACCCAACCACCGTACTTGCTGAGCGGTCGTGGGCAAGGTCTTCTCAATGATGGCCCAATTTTGTCAAGATTAGCCTCGATCCCTTGTTGGTGAGTGTTCGCTCACTCACAATTAGGTGAAAATCGATGCAAGTGTACACAGAAATAATTGATTGTACTACAAAACAAGATCGTTTCCGAAGGGATTGCAACTTTACCTTGAGTTAGCAAATCAGAGTACCAAAAAGCAAAATAAAAAAGGTTTGTTTAAAATGTTGTGAGTGCTGTAAAATAAATCGACAAGATAGTAAATGAACAAACACATAGATATTTGTGGTAATATGTTGGGGCATCCAACTCAAGTAACAAACAAAATGCGAATATGAGATGATATGAAGGTAAGCCGAAGGGGATTCGCTCTAATGCTTTCACTTATTACCAACTATGCTTTAGCAAACCTATAATATTGATTGCCCAAACAGACATGGTTCTCCCCACACATGCTTAAATCCAACTTCCGTTATAATTGAAGCAAGCAATAAAAACAGTATTGTGCACTTGGAAGCTAACAAACTAATAATGTTGGCCAAACAAAATCAGTAAGATGAGAAAATAAAAACACATATACTAAATTAGCATTAAGGGCTACTCAAACATAGTTAGTAACAAGCAACAGCAAGATCATCCCCCTCGAAGGCGGGGTTTAGTTCATAATAAAAGAAAAGAAAACAGTCGGTGAAGAAGAAATGTGTTCCATCGAGAAAGAAGACAGCAGAAAAATGGTGAAAACTCTTCCAACACAGTGGTGACGCAAAAGGAAGTCAGCCACTCTCTCCAGCTCCTTCTTCGATGAAAATGGGAAAAGGAATGTTGTCTTAAATCGATGTCCTAAATTTGATTCTTTGTACGGACACGGTAAAAACTGAAGCGACGAGTTACTGCACACTCACACATTCTAGAGCATCCGGAAACAATAGGCTCCAGCATAGAAGCTTCTTCATTCAGGTTCCAGCAACACCTTCAGCAAACTTTGAAGCACTCAGCTTATCCATTCCAAATTCTACAATTCCTATTCAAAATATCCAAAATTAAGTACAACATCGTTCAAACTAAATAAATTGAGATTTCTAACCGCTCAGGACTCTAGCTTGCTAATTTCTATTATTTTTCCAGTTGTTTTAACAAGGACCCTCACATTTTTACACATATATTAACCAAATTATACCGTAAAACATTCTCTCATGGAGAGTTATCAGTGAACCATATATCCTAAGAATTTTCCTGAAGAGACCCCAAAGGTACACTTATTGGGATTTAGCTTCATTTGATACCGTCGAAGAACCTCGTATGCTTCAGCAAGATCCTTTACATGTCGGGTTGCATATTTGCTGGTTACCAACATATTGTCGACATACACCTCCATGATTTTCCCAATTAAGGGGGCAAACATCTTGTTGACCATTCTTTGATACGTGTCTCTAGCATTCTTGAGACCGAAGAGCTTGACCTGGTAATAGTATAACCCTTGCTTTGTAACAAATGAGGTTTTTCTTAGTCTGGTTCATACATTCTTATTTAGTTATAGCTAGAGTAAGCATCCATAAAATTGAGAATTTTGTGCTCTATCATGGCATCTACTAACTAATCTATTTGTGGTAGCGGAAAGCTGTCCTTTAGGCACGCCTTATTGAGATCAGTGAAGTCAATGCACATGCACCACTTCTTGCTGAGTTTTTTTTACTAGCACAACAATGGAAATCCACTCTGAGTAGTGTACCAACCGTATGAATCCAGCCCGAGGAGGTTTTCTACTTCTGCTACAATTGTCTGGTTGTGCTCAATATTTAAAGGTCATCACATTTTCACCACTAGCTTAAAATCAGGGTTTATGTTGAGTTAATGCACTATTACGTCTTAGTCTATGCCGAGCATGTCGCTCTATGACCATGCAAAGACGTTCAAATTGTGTTTTAAAAAGGCCAGCAAATTTTTTGTAGTTTCGTCTGGCAGCTACATTTCTATTCGGACATACTGCTCACCAGATATCATTGGAAGATTTTCTATCTCTTCGGCAGGTTCGCCCCAAATTTGTTTCCCCTTTTCTAGTTGTTGAGCCACGAGTGTGTTTGCAGTTGTCTTGGACATTTCCTCTGTAACGACCCAAAATTTCCCACACAATTCTAGGTCACGTTAACTACCCAACTAATTAAATTTAACCCCCAAATACGTCATGCCAGCTCCCTATACAACAAATTTATAAAATCAAATTCCAATTCTCATCAATTTAACGACAAATCAATCTCATAGTATATCCTTCAAACACATTCGTGGACCACCTCACGAGACAAGTTTATTATTCAAACTAGGCAAAACTCAAAGCATGGAATAAAACTAAAATAGGCACCTATCCCGAAATGAAACTAACAACAAGGGGAAATATCCCAATTATTCAAATACGAACAAATAGTCTATTGACCCTAACATAATGTCTTAACTAATCACTTAAGCTAAGCAAGAGTGACTAAGCAGCCTATGGTCCTCGCTCGTCATGTCTCCTCCGTCCCATCACCATGGTCGCCCACGAGTTCTTCACCTGAAACAATCATTGTAAAGGGGGGTGAGTATATAAAATATACTCCGTAAGTAGCACTCACCAACACAGACACACATCATGCTCAACCATATCTAGAAACATTCGTAGTCATGCCTTTCAATACACTATGCATTCAAACATAAACACATTTCATAACATTTTAGTGACAACCACAGCCAGGAGGCACGTTAACAACCAATCCCTAGTCTCCCCAACATCACAAGTACCTCTACGCGTAACACAGTTATCCTACTCTTCCACAGCTATCTCCTTCGAGTAGAGTCGGCCCCTGACCATTTATACCCAGAGCCCCGACCCTGTAGCATCGGCCCTCGACCATTTATACCCGAGGCCCCGATGACTTCACCATCTATTGGCCCTTGACCATTTATACCCAAGGTCCCAGTAGTCTTCCCTCCAAAGGACTCCTTGTATCGACCCTCGGCCATTTATACCCGAGGCCTCAATACTCCATTAGTGACGTATCAGCCCCCGACCATTTATACCCGAGGCCCTCACACCCACTCCTTCATTCCTTCCAAAAATCCAGCTTTCACCAGAGTCTTACTATATACTTTCTTTTACCACTAACCCTGCATCTTTCAACTCACAAGTACAGTTCAGCATGCTTTCACAACCTTGACAACTTTCTAATAACGAAATAATAATAACCCAAGCATGCTCAATATCCAACACCATTATTTAACAAGTATTACTAAGGATAATAGCTCACTAAACACGCCGAACAAAACATGCATATCCAGGCAACAAACATTACCACAGCAATACTCACAGTTTAGCAAGTAGAAAACTCACCATTTTCATCGACAAATATCCAACACCATTCCAAGTATATCGACTAACACAACGAAAATTATTTAGCACAAAGACATCACAAAATTAGCATTAAACGCCACAAAATCAGCACGTTAGAGACCATCGAGCATACGTTAACACACGCACACGCCCCTTGTCTACTTACCCACAACCTCGGCCTTAAGTTTTACGTCGACCTCACCCTAAGCACACCAAAACAGAAAATACAGCACGTTACGTACACTATTTATCCTTCGAAATTAACTCTAAAAGGGTTCGAATGACGCATTACCACCAAAACCGACTTCGTATAGATGTGGGTCACCTAGATCTAACTCGCCAAGGTGTGGGTAGCCTAAATCGAGCTTCGAACGAATGTGGGTTGATTGGTGGTTTATGCTGAACGTACGCACTAAGCGTGGTAACAATTCTATAGATGCAAGCGCACACCTGTCAGAGTAATATAAAATGGATGGAGTATCCAAGTATCGATCCTCAAGGACTTCTAAATAATTTTCAAACTCTAAAGTTTTAAAGAATATTGAATGTTGAAATGAGTGATTCTTGTAAAATGGGAAGTGGTCAAAAATAATGGTTTTGGATTTGGGATTTGGACTTATAATGGTAAAACCTAGCCCGAATTACTTCAAGTTAGCCAACAAAGAATCAAGGATATGCTAAGGACGATATGCATTTTACTTTAGGAACCAACGACTACGCTTTTCACTTGACTTATGTCTAAGCAAGTTCAAAGTCCTAAGACATTCCCTAATATGTCTATTATGAGAGATATCTTAGTTTTAGGATGGAAATAGTCGCAACCTCGGGTTAAGGTCCTATGTCTAGGCTACTTAAGTGGAACCCTTATGTCTAAGGCGCTCCTCTCCTCGGTTTAACCACTCAACAATGCAAATAAGCAACCTTTTCAGTATTGACTTGTTAAGACTTACAGTGGCCTTCTCTAAATCCTAACTTTTTGGGAAAACATGTTGAGCAATGAATGGAAAGCAAAGACACTACTTCTTAGCAACCCTTATTAGAAATAAAAGGCTAACTATCCATAACCGGGCTAGAGACGGGAATTTAGAAAGACATATTGAAGAAAATACAGCAAGTAAAATGGTTGAAATTGGAATGCATGTGTGAACAACAAAAGTTAACTAACGGAGAGTTTTTATCGGGATTGAGAGCTTCGCCCTTCTCTTTCAAGCAAGGGGGAGTGTCACGTGCTCTTTCCTCCAAAAACACAACTCCCTTAACTAAAAATAAAGTAAAGGCAAAGGGAAGATAAGCAAAGTGCTGGATTTTTATAAATTTGAATAAGTAGAAAATAACTAAGTACAAATGGAAACAAAACAAAGCTCAATAACGGAATGTAAAGTGCTCGGGTTTTAAAAACCAAAAGCAACTAATGGAAGCAACTCAAAAGTACTTAGAAAGCAACAAAGAAACACTAAAAATGATCAAGAGAAGGAAGCAAGGTTTGATGCATTTGGTGGAGAAGCTGCTGGAATTTATAGCTGTGCAGAATTGGTTAGGTAGGTCCTAAAACGATGGTGAATTACGCATTTCCAACTCTTTTGACTAACCAAATCGTGCTCAAACTGATAGTGGAACACTTCTTCTACACGTACGCATCGGTTGGAACCACCAAAACGCATTGGAAGACGCGTTTCATTAAGGGCAAAGTTGGAAGAAAAACTGTTTTTCTGCAGGCTTCCCAGGCACCTGGCGCCTCCCATGATGTTTTTTCGTCTTTTTGCTTGTTTTGATTAATTTCCACTCCCAAATGGTCCTAAAATGTCATAAATATAATATAAGCCAACCACAAACCATGATATATGAATTTTGCATGAATTGGAACTCAAACGACTGAGAAAAAGTCTGAAACAAAGTTAAAACATAGTAAAAACAGCATCTAAAACCTTCTTTTTACGCATGTAAACAAGCATAATCACACCCCCAAACTTAACTTTTTGCTTGTCCTCAAGCAAAACTTAGCAACTTTAATCAGCTTTCTAACACATGGACAAGGTAGAGCAAAAGCAACCGAGATGTTCAATCATAAATTGTCTCAGGGAAAAGATGTCAAAGCCTACCATTCTATTGCCTTCGTAAGCTTAGTCACTATAAACCAAGTTTGAAATGATAAAAACTTTCTCTTTCAAAATTCTTTTTCCTTTCAAAAACAGAAAACGTTTTCAAATACCCCTAAGGAATCTGCACACTCCCTTCTTACATTAAGACTTTTACATCTGAAAGATCGGCTACTAGCCCCTGAGGTTTCCACACACTAACATCGGTTTCAACCACAGCTACTCGTAGAAAGACTTTGAACTAACAGCTAGGTCAAAAAACGACGACAATGAGAAACACGAAGTCACTTATCACCATCTTTACTGCTATTTTCAAAGTCAACACCCAACCTAAAACTAAATGGGTGTCTACAGTAGGACTCGGAAATCATAAATACATTTTCTTTAACTCTCATTGTTTTTACCACTCTTTTCTTTCTAACACAAGTCTTTTCCCCACTCTTATTTTCTCTCAATAAGACTCTTTTTACTCTTTTGCAACTTTTTTTTTTCTTTTTAAGCTAAGTGCTTTTCAACACTTTCTTTCTATAATAGCATTTGTTTTTCCAACTGACTCTTTTTCAAAAGAAAATAGCATGAGTTTTCAAATATAAATAACACTTTATCTTTCTGAAACAACGACTGACACAACGACTATCCCCCCCAAACTTAAGAGAGACAGTGTCCTCACTGGGAAAAGACTTTTGCATCGGATGAAAAAGGCTTAATAGTAAAAAGGACAAGGACTTCCTATATAGGGGTAAAGAAAAAGTTTAAAGTCTGTAAAGATCAAAAAGACATAAAAGAAAATGGGTTTATCACATCAACAAAGGAAATAGCTCAAAGCTTAGTCAGGCATAGAACAGAAAACTCAACAATCTTTTAGAATCATCATTGACATGAAATCACATGCACAGCACAGATGCTTCAAAGTAGGCATGTAAAAAGCTAAACTAAGGTTAAGTGAAGGCATACTTTAAGTGATCAGAAGATAA
The DNA here is from genome assembly GCF_013281855.1 of Momordica charantia. Classification (NCBI taxonomy): domain Eukaryota; kingdom Viridiplantae; phylum Streptophyta; class Magnoliopsida; order Cucurbitales; family Cucurbitaceae; genus Momordica; species Momordica charantia. The sequence goes on along the minus strand of NW_028275163.1, from coordinate 9,729,706 downwards.
ACGATACTAATTTATACATGCTTCAACTGAGCTCGAAACATAATCAATACAAAAAACATGCGTAGTAATGCTAGAATATGCAAACTACGTCATTAACCAAAAGAGTAATACACAAAAAATAGCAAAGAAGGAACCTCCCCTTCATGAAGTTGGAGGTTGTGGACTAGGATCAGTGTCGGTACTGGAAGATGGATGACCAAGGATAGCAGCTAGCGCTGGAGGCGATGAAGGTAAAACCGCAAAATCCAATGAAGCCCTCAAGTTGTAGATATGTTGCACGACTTCTCGAACCTGATCTCGCAGCTGTTGGTTCTCCTCTCGAAGACGACGGATCTCCGATGTAGGAGACATCCCAGTACCTTCCCTTCTTTGTAACGCATGGGCGATAATACGCCGAATATTCTTCTCTTCCACAATTGGGGCATCTCTCTTCATTTGATCCTCAGGGAGCTGTACACCTTGTCGCAAGCATAAAGAAGTGACCAAGCGTGGGTGATAAAGCTTACCACGTGTCCGGTGGGCACACTCATGGATACTGGTATTGATCAATTCTCCATAATTCACATCTATGCCCTTTAGCATGGCATAAACCAGCAGTGCCCTATCCTGAGTGACATGCTCATCATGCTCCGTTGGCAGAATTCTATTTTTGACTATGTATAACCATCCTGCAGCAGCTAGGGAAACATCCTCGGGTTTTAGTCGTACCTTGCCATGAGTAGTCAAATCCCAAGTGGCAGAGGGCTTCCCAACACATTCTAGAGCCTCATCAAGTTGTGCTAGAGTCGGAGTCACTAACATCTTATTGCCCACAGCATCTCTGATATTCTCAATGTTGAAGGTGTAGTTGATCTGAGTGGCATCAAACCGTATTTCCTTCCCGCGCACTATGGCTATATGTGACTGGGGATGGACAGCAGCATAGAACTCTCTGACTAACTCCAAAGCCTCACATTGTATGGGCTGAATGAGTGGTCTCCATTCTTTGTCTCTAGCGGTCTTCCTCCAATCATCAGGCACATCTCCTAGAGTGAGATCGAATCCCAATTCTGTCATAATCTTACGGGATTTCATTAATGAAGTTCGAGTGGCTAAATTTGCCGCGTTCCATTTCGTCTCGACCTCCTCTCCCTCAGACAAGTCCAGTTCGATTGTATCAACTGGCCCATGTGCCAATACCTTTTTCTTAGCTTCAGCTGCTTTAGCTTTCGCAGCTCTCGTTTTAGTTTCATTCATGGGCACTGTCGGCTTCTTAGCCTGAACTGCACGACGTTTTGAACTCTTTTTTCTCCCGCCTCTTGTATTGGAACATTTCCCTTATCGTCTGCGTGTCCTCGGGATCTTCTTCGCTGGTGGGTTCTTGAGTACTATTCTCCCCAACCTTGGATCTACCTGTATCACACCCAAGCGGGTTAACTGTATTAGAAGGAATAGTGTGAGCATCCCTTACCCCTGGTAGAGTGGCCATCGGTGTGACATACTCATCTGTTGCCAACGGAGTAGATCCAGTTGCCCCAGTAGGCAACTCTTGGTGACTACAAAACGCTCCTTCTGTAGGTGTATCCAATGGGGAAGGTTCCTGAGTATCTATTCTCACCACTTCGTTCTCGGTATCCTCTGTTTCCGGCATATTTGAACAATGGCCTCGTGAAACCAGTAGAAAATCATCATTACCATCTTCCGGTGTAATAATCAATGGAGATGAATAAAACTGCTCCTCGTCCCTGTTCTCCATAGACGAATCCTTAGGCGTCAGACGCCTACTACTCCCATCTTCTTCAATTTCTGGGTCTGTCATCACCTCCTTGCCCTTCCTCTTTTGCCCTATCGAAACCCCGAGCTCTAGCCTATGGCTATGGCTCTTCTCTTGCACTCCTCCATGCTCATCTCCTGCATCCATTGGCATATTGGTTGGGGTTGGCATCCTAGGAGGCTCTAAGGGTTTTAGTTGTCCCATGTTGAAGGTACTGAATATGTTAGGGTTCAATTAGGGTGCTTGAGGTCCTCTTTCTAGGAATTGAAGTTGAGGTGGTGGGGGAACTCTAGGTGAAATCATCCCATAATTGGTTGGAAGTACCCAATGACCCATTCCATAATAAGGTGGAAGGCTAGGAAATAGAGTAGATGGGTTTGGCATTCCATAAGGATGAACACTAGCTGGAATTTGCATTTGGGACAAGGGAAAATGATAGGAAGGAACCGGGTTAAACATAAACGGTTGGTACATACCCGGATTGATCATTGGAAGAAGTTGTTGAGGATTTTCAGCCCTAAACTCACTGTTTTGAGGTATATTAAGGGTGGGTAGTTGCTGAAAATTAACATAACCATGTGGGCTCATTATAGGATGTTGTGTAGAAGCTTGGCATGGAGGACATTCAAATGTTTGAAGCGGGTTTCCTCCCCTAACAGCAGCTAGCCTAGAATCTGAAACCATGTGGTGTTGGAAGTTCTCCAATGGTGGAAAGGGAATGCTTGTGGCATTTGGAGCTTGAGTAGAAGAGGTAGGAAGTGAAGTATGTTGAGAAGAAGAAGCCATAGATGTAAGCAAATGCTGGAAATTTCTTCTTCTTTTTGGTGGTGGCTGAAAATCGAAAACAAGGGTGATGAAGGGAGTGGGTTTTGCCGAAAAAAAACAAAGGGAAGAAGAGAGTTGTGTGGGTTTTGGTGGAATTGTAAAGCTTAGGCAATTGGTCTATTTAAAGCATTCCCCAAACTAAATCCTAAATGGAAAGGGATTGAGATTTAAGTTCAACTAGGTTTCCTAAACCTAAAAGGAAAAAATAAGATTGAATTCTAAATAGGATTAGGGAAACAAGAATTGAAGTATTTTTTAGTTTAAGGAGAGATTTGAAACTTAAATCACAAAGGATTAATGTTTGACCTGAAATAAAACCCATAAAAGTCGAAAAAATGAAACCCAAATCACGAAGGAAAACGAAATTCGAACTGCTGGAAAAACAGGCCAGGCGCCTGCGTGATTTATTTTCGCAAAGGGCAGGCGCCAGGCGCCTGCGTAAAAAAAAAGTTTTTTCAACGTTTTTTTTTTCTCTCTTTCTTTCTTTTTGTTTTTCAACGTTTTCAAAAACATTCTCTTAATAAGAAAAACTTTTTATAATTAAACAAAAAGAATGTAAGATACAAAAATTTTCTTCCTTTACTTTTGTTCTTTCAAAACGGATAAGAAGGAAAAACATTTTTCGCAAACATTTATTGACCTCAAAGTTGAATAGAGGTTTTTCCTCTGTCCACTAGTTCTCCAAAATATGGCTTAAGTCTCTGCCCATTTACTTTAAAAACACTTCCCTTAGAGTCAACTAGATCCACTGCCCCATATGGGTAGACTTTAAAAATTTTAAAGGGACCAGACCATCTAGACTTAAGTTTCCCAAGAAAAAGTTTCAACCTAGAATTGAATAACAGAACCAGATCACCTTCTTGAAGATTGTTCGGCCGAAGACGCCTATCATGCCACTGTTTAGTTTTTTCCTTAAACAACTTAGCATTCTCATAAGAAAAGTGCCTGTGTTCTTCTAATTCCAACAATTGTAACTTCCTCGCTTCACCTGCAGCCGACAAATCAAAATTGAATTTCTTAGTAGCCCAAAATGCTTTATATTCTAGCTCAAGAGGCAAATGACATGTTTGTCCAAAAACTAGCCTCTAGGGGGACATGCCGAGGGGAGTCTTAAATGCTGTCCTATATGCCCAAAGTGAATCATCAAGCTTAAAAGACCAATACCTACGGTTAAGATTTACAGTTTTTTCTAAAATGTTTTTTATCTCCCTATTAGATATTTCGGCTAACCCATTCGACTGAGGATGATATGTTGTTGCAACCCTATGACGCACATTGTATTTAGCCAGCAACTTTTGCATAGGGTATTCACAAAATGAGCCCCCCCATCGCTTATCAGACAACGCGGGATTCCATAACGCGTAAAAATGTGCTTTTGCAGAAAACGAATGACAACTTTAGAATCATTGGTAGCAGTTGCAATGGCTTCTATCCATTTCGAAACATAATCTACTGCTAACAATATATAAAGCTTACCATTAGAAGATGGAAATGGACCCATAAAATCTATACCCCACACATCAAATATTTCAATCTCCAGGATCGGAGTTTGAGGCGTTTCGTGGCGTTTAGATATATTACCTGTCCGTTGGCATTTATCACAAACCTGGGCAAACTTATGTGCATCTTTGAACAGAGTGGGCCAAAAGAACCCACTTTGCAAAACTTTGGCTGCGATTTTGTGTCGTGCAAAATGTCCTCCATATGGAGACATATGACAAACGTCTAATATCGCCTCGTGCTCTTCTTCTGCGACACACCTGCGTAAGATATTGTCAGGTCCTAGCTTATATAAAAAAGGCTCATCCCAACAATAAAATCGAACTTCATTTAGAAATTTCTTTACCTGTTGCTTGTTGAACTCATAAGGAACTATTCGACTTACCAAATAATTTGCTATATCGGCATACCACGGAACTGAATCAACTCGCAAGAGTTGCTCGTCAATAAACTGTTCACGTATAACAGTTCCATCATCACAGAGCGGGGATTCCAATCTAGACAGGTGATCAGCAACTTGGTTTTCAGTACCCTTTCTGTCCCTAACTTCAATATCAAACTCTTGAAGTAACAAAATCCACCGTATCAAACGTGGCTTCGCATCTTTTTTAGCAAATAAATATTTTAAAGCAGAATGGTCAGTAAAAACAATGACTTTTGTGCCTATTAAGTAAGACCTAAACTTATTAAAGGCAAACACAACTGCTAACAGTTCCTTTTCAGTAGTAGTGTAATTGAGTTGTGCACCGGTCAGAGTCTTACTAGCATAATACACAGGATGCAAGATCTTGTTTTTACGTTGTCCTAACATAGCTCCTATTGCATAATCACTGGCATCACACATGAGCTCAAAAGGTAAATCCCAATTAGGTTCGATAATTATAGGGGCTGAACTTAGAGCAACTTTCAACATTTCAAATGATTTTAAACAGTCATCATAAAAAACAAATGGTCTATCATGTTCTAATAATTGACACAAGGGTTTAGAAATTTTAGCAAAGTCTTTTATAAAGCGGCGGTAAAATCCCCCATGCCCTAAAAAACTTCTAATCCCTTTAACATTTGTAGGAGGAGGTAGCTTTGAAATGATGTCTATCTTAGCGTGGTCTACCTCTATTCCTTGCTTGGAAATTTTGTGACCCAAAACAATACCTTCTTGTACCATGAAATGACACTTCTCCCAATTTAGGACTAGGTTTGTTTGTTCACATCTCTCCAATACTTTCTCCAAATTAACTAAACATGCGTCAAAAGAATTTCCAAAAACAGAAAAGTCATCCATAAAAACTTCTAGAATATTTTCTACCATAACAGAGAAGATGGCCATCATACACCTCTGAAAAGTCGCGGGTGCATTGCATAGTCCAAAGGGCATTCGCCTGAAAGCGAACGTACCATACGGACACGTAAATGTTGTCTTCACCTGATCTTCTGGAGCAATAGTAATTTGATTATAACCCGAATATCCATCTAAAAAACAATAGAAATCCTTACCTGCCAGACGGTCGAGCATCTGGTCAATAAACGGTAGAGGAAAATGGTCTTTCTTCGTTACCTTGTTGAGTTTGCGATAGTCAATGCAAACTCTCCACCCACTCACAGTTCGGGTTGAGATGAGCTCATTCTTCTCGTTGGCCACCACAGTTATACCCCCTTTCTTTGGTACACACTGTACTGGGCTTACCCAGCTGCTGTCGGATATTGGGTATATAACACCGGCATCAAGCCATTTAAGAATTTCTTTCCTTACAACCTCTTTCATCTTCGGGTTCAACCGCCTTTGACTCTCAATAGAGTTCTTAGCATCTTCTTCCAATAGAATTTTGTGCATGCAAAAGGCCGAGCTTATCCCTCGGATATCTGCTATCGTCCATCCAATGGCTTTTTTGTGCTTCTCCAAAATCTGCAATAAAGAATATTCATTAGTAGGTGATAAATTGGAAGCTATAATAACTGGTAAAGTGTTGTTATCCCCTAGGTACGCATATTTCAAATGCGACGGCAATGGCTTCTGCTCCAAAGTGGGTGGTTCCACTATGGACGGAAGTAACGACTTGCATTCTTCTTTTCGTATTTTTTCAACAGGATTGGTCACATCTTCCGGTCCTTCTGCTATCTTATCAAGCTCTTCTTCAATCTCTGTAACTAAAAAGTCATAAAACTCATCAAACATAACAGGATTCAAGCTATTTATAGCAGAGCATTCTTCAAAGTCTCCTGGTAATTTCATGGCGTCTAGAACGTTAAATTTAACTTCTTCATTATTTACCCTCATTGTAATTTCTCCCTTCCTCACATTAAAAACTGTATCCCCAGTGGCTAGACATGGTCTTCCCAAAATAATGGGAACGTCTAAGTCCGCCTTGCAATCTAGAATGATAAAGTCCGCAGGGAAAATGAATTTGTCCACCTGGACTAAAACATCTTCTATCTTTCCCTCAGGTCTTATGATAGATCTATCTGCTAGTTGGAGGATAATCGTAGTAGGTCTAGCTTCTCCTATGCCTAAAGATTTGAAAACTGATCATGGCATAAGATTAATGCTAGCGCCTAGATCACATAATGCCCTACCTAAGTTTTTTCCTCCTATGGAACATGGAATGGTAAAACTGCCAGGATCGTTACACTTCATGGGTAGCGGGCTGCCTACAGCTTGACTACTACATTTTGTCATGGCTACCAGTTCATGCTCTCCTATCTTTTTCTTCCTAGAAACTATATCTTTCAAAAACTTAGCATAATTTGGCATCTGTTCTAGAGCATCTACTAATGGTATATTTATATGCAATTGTTTTAAAATATCTAAAAATCTTCTAAACTGGGAATCATTATTTTTCTTAACTAATCTTTGTGGAAACGGGGGAGTAGGGGTAAAAGAAGGTTGTACCTGTGGAGGAACACTCGGGGTGTCCTCATTACCTTTTCTAATATTTTCTTTTTCTAGTGTTGTTGGATTCTCTGGTATCTTTACAGTTGGTTCAGTGGACGGAATCTGAACATCTGTTGTTGGCATTGTTGGTCCATTATATGTCAGTCCACTCCTAAGGGTGACAGCTTTGCACTGTTCTTTCCCTTCTCGTTTTGGTAATTCAGTATGGCCTGAAAAAGAACCTTGTGGTCTATTCTTCAATACATTGGCGAGCTATCCCAATTGGGTCTCGAAATTCCTCATTGATGCCGCTTGGGATTGTATCACTGCGTCGGTTCGGGCCATGTACTCCTTCATCGTATTCTCAAGATTTGAGTTGTTATTTTGAACTGGTGGAGTCTGTATTCTCTGATTGTACTGCTGTTGCGGTGGCGGCATGTATTGCTGTGTAGGTGGAACATAGGACTGCTTGTTCTGCTGGCTCTGCCCTTGATTAAAACCGCTCGAACCTCCTTGACCTCCCCATGAGAAATTAGGGTGGTGCCTCCAACCTGGGTTGTAGGTGTTCGAATATGGGTTAAAGTTCCTATTGTTCCCATGTCCTACATAAAAAACGGAAGCAGGGTTACGTGGACAATTATCATAAATATGGTTTTCACTGCAAAATGAACAAATGAAATCGTTGACTTGGCAAACAGGGGCAAGAGTGCAATAATCCGACTGCACAGGTTGTATCGGCGTGGCTAATGGATTTTTTATTCCCAACGCCATCTCTTTTAGCCTCTGGTTCATTGTAACCATCTCTTTTTGCATCGAGGTCGCAATATCCAGAGCCAAAACTCCAGCTGGATCTTGCTTCTTTGGTGCTGCCCTAGATCTTTGCGAACACCATAGTTCGTTGTGTGAAGCTAAGTCATTTAGGACGTCGACTATCTCGTTGAATGTCTTTTTTGTAAAGGCTCCGTTGGCAGCATTGTTTAGCATCATTTTAGTAGGATGATTTAAACCTCTAAACAAATGTTCTATCTGGATGCATGCTGGCAAGCCATGGTTCGGACATTTCCTGATTAGTTCTTTAAATCATTCCCACGCCTCGTGAACAGGTTCACGATCATACTGTCTAAAAGAGATGATCTCCTCTCTGATATCAGCGTGGCGAGTAGGTGGGAAGAATTTTGTTAAGAACTTCTCCACTAACGACCCCCATGTGGTGATGGATCCCGGTGGAAATGCATTGAGCCATGCTCTAGCTTGGTCCTTCAAAGAAAATGGAAAAAGTGTTAGTCTAAGAGCATCGTCTGTTATACCAGGTAATCGAAATGCATTTGCAATTTGAATGAATGATTTCAGATGATCATGTGGATCCTCATGTTCCTGCCCTAAAAAATGTCTAATTGTCTGCAACATTTGGAACATCATTGGTTTAAGCTCAAAGTTTGCGTGGGCTGGAATAGGGTTGACTATCCCTGAATCAAAGTTCTGAAAAGTCGTGGCGGCATATTCTCGCATTGCCACGTCTCTGTTGTCCGCCATCTGGATATGGTTGAATTCATCATTTCTTGCATGATCCCTCATATTACCGTTAACAGCAGGTGGATCAACCGGATCACGAGGTGGAATATCTGCCATTGATGTGCTTGTACTCTCTACCTCACTTTCAGGACTGATTTCACCTTCTCTCTCTTTTTGCTTTTCTAGTTGTTTTCGAAGTCTTTGCTCCTTTCGAGTTTTTCGAAGGGTCCGCTCAATCTTAGGGTCAAGGGGTAGAAGAAAAGATCTTGTGCTCATGCACTTTAACTTACCCTTGTGAGATAAACGACCAAAAATATAGAACAAAAACGGTGGATGGAAATTACACCCAACAACAATTCACAAAAATAAAAACTA